>NW_015506974.1:49208-136225 GCF_001515645.1 Sinocyclocheilus grahami
TCACAGAACCGGCTTTACTGACGAGATGCGCATGACAGTCACATGCGATTTATTGTGCAGCCCTAATTTTTTTTTGTTTGTTTGTTGATCACAAAGTACAAAAAAGATGAGGAAAACTAGGAAGCCGGGTGTATTCAAAGCGCCACCATTACTGTCTAGAGTGCGTGGAATGTTGCGCTGTGATTAGTTGAGTGGATATATCGCATTCTGCAGAGAAGGAAAACTGGTGTTTGTCGCGGTTTGGAAAAAAGTGAGAAAACATGACAGAATAACTCTGTGGATATCGCATTTTGCGTAAAATTAAAAACGGACTTTTCAATACCGACCAGATACAATACTGATTTTGGCGGAAACTAATTTTTTTTTAAAATAGCGTTTATCACGTTTTGGAACCAAACTCTTCATATATAAATTATTTTATATACATATATTATTTTACTATAAAGTATGACTAGAAAAAAAATGACAGTTAAATTCTATTTATATTTTTATGTACAGTACATACGTACTTGTATTTATTATTTTATCCTTTTTTATCTGTATGCCTATACTTTTTTTATATTTTATTTTTACACCTAATTTTATGTTATATCTGTATGCTATGTGTTATTTTATGCCTAGTTTATCTTTATACATATTTTTATGTTTTTAGCACTATGCTTTTTGCAACAAAAGGATGGCTATCCAATTTTGTATTACTTGTGACTTGTAAAGGCATTCTGATGATGATTTTCTGACGGTTTTTTTTTTCCCTATTGTTGTAGACACCATCAACGGAGTCAGAATGGCGGACAATAGCCCAGGACTTTTAAAGGAAATGGCGGTTTCCACATTGCCTTGGAGCACTTGATGGCAAGCACATTCACATACAGCCTCTAAAAAAAAGTGGCAGTCTTTACCACAATTACAAGGGCAGGTTCTCTGTAATAATGATGGCTGCAGTAGATGCGAACTACAAGTTCATCAATGCAAGTGTGGGTACCCAAGGTAGGGTTTCAGATGCTGGACTGTTTGCACACTCTGACTTGCGCAAAGCAATGGACCAGGGCCTACTGAACTTTCCTCCACCTGAGCCTTTGCCCAGCTCTGACATAATGATGCCCTACATGTTTGTGGGTGATGAGGCATGTCCCTTAAGTCAGGGGTGCCCAAACTCGGTCCTGGAGGGCCGGTGTCCTGCAGAGTTTAGCTCCAACTTGCCTCAACACACCTACCTGGAAATTTCTAGTATGCCAAGTAAGACCTTGATTAGCTGCTTCAGGTGTGTTTGATTAGGGTTGGAGCTAAACTCTGCAGGACACCGGCCCTCCAGGACCGAGTATGGGCACCCCTGCCTTAAGGCATGACCTCATGAAGCCTTATCCATTCAGGCAGATGGAGCACAGTCAAAGAGTCCTGAACTACTGTCTCTCTAGGGCACGATGAGTTTCGTTGTGAAAGCGAAACTACTTTGTTTAGTCTTCCAAAAGAGGACGATATCCGATTCGTCATGCCTGGAGCTGATCTGTGCTGGTCGCTGAGGGAATACATCAACTTTGTGTTGTGGATCGCTGGATCGGCTTTCACCGTGGACGAAGCGGAGTCCAGCCCGGGGTCGTCACATGTGGTTGCCGCTCCTTCGTCGAATTGCTGGGTGCACCATTCTCGACCCCACTGCCTCAGCTCACTCTAGCCCGGCGTCAGCTCACGCTAAGCCGCAGTGTTTTTCGGTGTGAAAGCGAAACTACTTTGTTTGGTCTTCCAAAAGAGGACACGACTAGAAATCAGTGGTTAAGTTGTATTTACAACACTGTTCCAGAACAGTTCAAACCAAATATTCAGATGTGTGCAGCGCATTTTATGGAGGACTGTTTCCTGATCCTGGGAGAGTAGACTACAATGCCGGCTGGTCTGACTCACATGTAAGTACGTTTTCATTTAAAGGTTTGTCACTGATGATTCAAACGTGAGTTTTGGGCAGTGTAGAGTAGCACTTGTTTGTCATTTCCCTGATCACAAATGCAGACATGGTTTTATGTTTACGCGACCCCTTTAAAAGTGGTAGTAAAGAGGAAGGGGATGATTTAAAATATATATATATATATATATATTAGGGCTGGTAATTTAATGCGTTAATTGGATTAATTAATTACGGTGAAAAATTACGCGTTAAAATTATTAACGCACTTGCCCCGCCCCAGACCTATGTGGGTCATCTGACGGACATGGTTTTATGTTTGCGCGACCCCTTTAAAAGTGGTAGTAAAGAGGAAGGGGATGATTTAAAATATATATATTACACATAGGTCCCCGCCCCAGACCTATGTGGGTCATCTGACATTTCATACAGTTGATTGATGACAAATATGAGGCAAGGACAACAACTCGTGATGGAGCCTAGAGAACATAGATAGAATGCTCCTCAAGGATTAATTAATTACGGTGAAAAATTACGCGTTAAAATTATTAACGCACTTGCCCCGCCCCAGACCTATGTGGGTCATCTGACATTTCATACAGTTGATTGATGACAAATATGAGGCAAGGACAACAACTCGTGATGGAGCCTAGAGAACATAGATAGAATGCTCCTCAAATTCAAGATATGGGGCAGAAATGCCTGTTTTAAGTTTTTGTCTCATATTTACATCATATATTTAAGCAATATCACACGAGCAATAGGCTAAGTGCAATATCACACTGATCTTATACAACAGTGCAATGAATAAGAAGTTAATATTGTGTTATTTTAGACACAATGTTGACTATTTTGTAATGTTGTAATGATTCAATGGACCATTCATAAAGAACCATTGACTTCACTCCTGAATGAATCAGCCATTCGAACGAATCAAATGAGTGAATAAATGACTTGACTTAATCATTAAGACGTTTATTAGTTATACATAATTTATTATTTAGAGTATCATTTCATTAAAGACATAATTTCATATTTCCATAGTAATAATAATAAAATAAATTATTAAAGGTATAGTTTACCCACCCAAAAATGATATCATTTACTCACCCTCATGGTCCAAAAAAGTAGCCTGCATATGTAATAAATTTTATCAAACAAAATATTTCTTGCTGAAGCTACTTTTTGTAATGTCTGTTTGATGCTTTACACAACAATTACTTTAAATTATCTTTTTGGAGTAATTTCTCAGCCAAATTTGATGTGCGATTAATTAATCACATCATGAAATTAATTAGATTAAAAATTGTAATCGCTTACCAGCCCTAATATATATATATATATATATATATATATATACACTGTATATGTGTGTGTTTGTGTGTGTGTATATATTAACAGTTGCGATGTTGTGTTTTGAGTTAGTTATTAACAGTGCTATGAGATACTGTAACTTTTATGATTTAGTGCTATATAAATAAAACTGAACTGAATTAACCATAAATGCAGATCTGCGTGATATATATCTGATCTGAAGTTTTTGTACAGTAAGACAATTTGTGATTGAAATTTTTTTTTTGTCACCAAAATGGGGCCATTCAAAACCTTTATAAAGTCCAAGTATAAGTGTGGGGGTCACATTTTCCAATAAGGCCTGGCATGCATCCAACTCCCCTGCCGCACTGAGTTCCCCTTAGCTGTGACCATGGCCTCGCATTTCTTACACAAGCACATAATAAAACAAAAATGTGTTTATCTCCCTCCCTCTCCTGCTGTGATGAGAAACCACTGTATCATTTAACGTTAGTGTGGACGTATATTAACCAGTGTGATATACGCCTGATCAACGCTTATTCATTTGTTACTGGTAAGTATCAATACTCATAGATGACCAACATTAGCTTTGCTATTGCCTGATTACATATCGTTAGCTAACATGTGTATATCTATAAGCTAACACTGGTCTCTTACCAAGACACTTGCCCTGTTCTCCTCACACCACACCTCAATTTGTCTCCTCTGACCATTCTTCTGTCTAATCCTGGCCTGTCTCTTGGCCGCATAGCAGGCTCATAATTGTATGGTTGTGGTCCGTCATACGAGTGAGAATAAATTTTTACAATTTCCTCAGCGTCCGAACTGTCATTGCGATCCATTGTTTTCCTATCGTTTAAATCGACCGCTCTCCCTCTCGTTACGGTTTTTATATGCGGAAGTACAATTTTCTCACAAAAACTAAAATACGCTATTGAGGCTTCTGGAGTAAAGTACATTTTAAAGAAAATCGAGTTCCTACGTTATTTCTGTCAGGACCACTATCGTCAAAGATGATTGACAATTAGCATACAGTTTGGATTGGCGGTATGGTTCCATTCTGGGCAAGAACTCCCTGCGCATCCATGCAGCCTAGCATGGATGAGAGCAGGCAGAGCAGCGATAGCCCCCCCAGGTTAAACAGAACAGAACCAACATAAATGTATTGCAGATATCGTTAAAGTTCAATAATGTTATGTACACATTTTAGAATTAGTCTGATTCAAAGGAGAATCAGAAGGCTGAATCCTGACTGACAGAGGAGGAGCTGGGGATGGAGGAGGGTAATTAGCTATTGAGCAATGCGAAAACTGCTGATACTACTGCGGGACCTTATATATGAATACTTAGGTGTCGTATCCCATAGGTTGATGGGGATAACATGACCTGCCAGAACTAACGCTACGCTTGATTTTTCTATACATTGCATATTGCAGGTTAGAGACCCCAGTGAGGCCTTTAAATGCTGTCCTTACCAAAAATCTGTGATACACAACAGCTTGAATGGCAGTTTTGATGGAGTTGAAAGAAGTCTTGGAGCTAGCCTGGTGTTCATCATTTACTGATGAAACCTTAGACTATTTTGAGGTCAAAATCAGTGATCATAGGCAGGCCCTGCAAGAGTTTTTCCCGGAAGTTCACTGCCTTCCTAAACATCATGTGGAGCATTACCCCACCCTAGTGAAAGGCTTTGGGCCCCTGGTACATGTTTGGTCCATGCGATTTGAAGCCAAACACCGCTTTTTCAAAAGAGTTGTGCATGATGCTCAAAACTTCAAAAGTATTTTGAAGACAATGGCAGTCAGACACCAACACATGATGGCATATCATCTTGCTGCACCATCATTTTTCAAGCCAAAAACACAAGCATCCAGGGTTGACTCTGTTCTGGTTTAAGCTATACCAGAAGTGGCTCGGGTACATGTTAGAAAACAAACAACGATATTTTTGGTAATCCACGTTTGTTTGTATCTGTGGCTCTGATAGGTGTTTGCTGTGATATGAACGTCTTTTTAGATTGTCAGACTTAGGTGTATTACGATACATGGCAGTTTCTGACAGTTCATTGTTATACCGTATTGGCCCGAATATAAGACGACCCCCCTTTTTCCAGATGTACCTTTTGGAAAAAGGCTTTTTAAAACCCAAATCTTGTTTTTTCTCAGTAAAACACATTTTGTCTTCAAATATTTTCATATTGCATATTTTTCCTATTTTAATTTTTGTTTTGAAAGTATGGTAAAAACGGGTAAACTGTACCAACAATGACATTAAAAAAATATACACTTTTTGATATACCATAAAAAAAAAGAACAGGTAGCCCATCTGAATTCGGACATTTAGGCTATCCATCTAATAGTAGCCTACCAAAATCTTATTAACAGTAGAAGTTAAATCTTACTGTAGTCTTCAAATCTGGGTACTGTCTTACGTTTTAAAATCACAAAGAGAGTTTGGTCCCATCAGGCTAACGTGACCGTCACGACTCATGCAGCTGTAAGCTTTTCTTTCTCTTTTGTTTTTACTCGCGATCTTTACAACACGCATTGCATTAGGTATTTCATGGCACACTCGTTTTATGCGTATTTGGCGCCACCTATTGTTGTGGGTGTATTATTGACATGTCAAAATCTAGACCCTGAATATAAGACGACCGCATTTTTTCAGATGTATTTCCAAGAAAAAAACATTGTCTTATATCCGGGACAATACGGTATTTGTAATTTTATCTGTAACCTGAAGCTTGAATTGATTGTTTACATTTAATATAGCAGTTTTCCAGGGATCCCTAACACAACCATTTCTGATCTGTTTGCTTTTTTTACTGAACAGCTTCACCATGTTTAAGAGGGATAGGGACATCCTTTGAAATATTACTGAACTCTTTAGCAAATCAGCTCAAAAGGGAAATGTATATAAATTGTTACAGTTAATTATGATTAATAACAATTATTTATATCAGCTGCCAGTGGTAACTGTAGCAGAATTAAATTGCCCTCAACTAATCTGTTCGTCCAGCGAACATTCAGTGTAAGTTCATATCAACTCTAAGAAAGGATACGTTCGTGGCCACAGAAAAGATCTTTCCTACAGTATTAATGCATTAGAGCATGTAGCTAGATCAGAATCATAAAGGGACATTATTCACAAGCAGTGACGGAATCAGAAACTCGTGTAATCTGTGCACAAAAGTTTATTAGCTAAGAACTAACACACATAACGAATCTAAACAAACTAACATACAATCACTTATACAGGCAAGTGAGACTGGACGAATCATTAGAAAAACAAGAAAATGCAGCTATGGAAAAGGAGTCAGTTAATCGTCGAGTGAAACCATCAGCGCCGTTTTTACAACGGGGTCTATATAGCTTATACTGAACCTCTGTTTCGTTTAGTTAAATGTACGATACTTGCATTGCGTTGGTCGTTGACGAGTGTCCGGATGCAGTCTCGGATGAAAGTCTTGATGGTTTCAAGGGTTTGGACTTGCTAACACAACCATTTCTGATCTGTTTGCTTTTTTTACTGAACAGCTTCACCATGTTTAAGAGGGATAGGGACATCCTTTGAAATATTACTGAACTCTTTAGCAAATCAGCTCAAAAGGGAAATGTATATAAATTGTTACAGTTAATTATGATTAATAACAATTATTTATATCAGCTGCCAGTGGTAACTGTAGCAGAATTAAATTGCCCTCAACTAATCTGTTCGTCCAGCGAACATTCAGTGTAAGTTCATATCAACTCTAAGAAAGGATACGTTCGTGGCCACAGAAAAGATCTTTCCTACAGTATTAATGCATTAGAGCATGTAGCTAGATCAGAATCATAAAGGGACATTATTCACAAGCAGTGACGGAATCAGAAACTCGTGTAATCTGTGCACAAAAGTTTATTAGCTAAGAACTAACACACATAACGAATCTAAACAAACTAACATACAATCACTTATACAGGCAAGTGAGACTGGACGAATCATTAGAAAAACAAGAAAATGCAGCTATGGAAAAGGAGTCAGTTAATCGTCGAGTGAAACCATCAGCGCCGTTTTTACAACGGGGTCTATATAGCTTATACTGAACCTCTGTTTCGTTTAGTTAAATGTACGATACTTGCATTGCGTTGGTCGTTGACGAGTGTCCGGATGCAGTCTCGGATGAAAGTCTTGATGGTTTCAAGGGTTTGGACTTGCGATTACGTTCTTCTGGGTTTGAAGAGTGATGAACTCTAAAGATGTTCTGACTCGATGGTGATTGGGAGTTTCTTCCCAGGTGGAAAGTGAAGAAGAGCTAAGAGAGACATCAGCTGGGATCCTAGGATCTTTGTTGAATGGAAAGTCAAGGCCGAAGCCTGGCACAAACTTAAGGGTTCCAGAAGAGTTCTAGCTCACATCCTCCTCATCTTTTCTGAATCTAACAGAACTGCAGACTGGCTGTGTCGAGGTCTGCGTCGGCTCTGGGACTTAACAACCAGCAGACCGGAAGGTGATGAGAGACGAGTGAAGAGACTTAAAAGCCAGACGGATCACTAAAGTGAGGCCTTTTAAGTTCTGTGGAGGTCACACCTCTCGGGGGTCAAAGAGCCAATGGTGACTTGCACTTTTGGAGGGAAAGTCTACGACTCTTTGTCTTAGAGCATGGTATTAAGCATATGTAATTCAATTGGGTGTTGACGCAAAAACTACTAAAAATTCTTAGAACACTAATATGTTGCATAGGTATAAACATATAATATACACTTTCAATTAGATCATCCGAAGACGAATTCATAGAGACCAAACATGGTATAGATGAAATTGTATTAACTAGTGATCTATCATAAGCATGCATAAAACAGTATCCAATACACAAGACCATATAAAAGAACATAATCATACACAATGACCTGGGGATATGCATGATTGGAAGGTTATAGAAAAAATGGTCTATTAATTAATCAAATAAATAATTTCCTATAGCAGTATGTAGAGGTGGAAGATTCTCTCTACATACTTTTAGGTCGTAAAATGTATATGGTCTGGCTGAGGTGTCCTGGTTGCCATGGTAACCAGGGGCCTGGAGCTCATTTACAGACATATAGGCACAGAGTCTGGTGTGGGGTCTGTGTTTATTTGTTAATCTAATGGATTAATTGATTTGTTAAATCTAATGAACAATTGTGTCTGATTGGTCCAAATGCTAGTGTTTTGGCATGTTTGTAACATTATATTGACTTGGGTCTTCATAATTAATTTTAAATATAATTTAAAATGTAACAATTTGAAATGCAACTGAAAGTAATTCAAGATGTACCTGAAATCTAGTCAATACGTAACTCAATGTAATTAATTATGACATGCCTATAAGATTAGCCCTAGCAGAAAAAAGCATTTTGATTGTGACAAAAACACAATCATATTGGATATGGCTCCATTCGTAATGTATGCAACATGCAGCATGTAATGACAGTGGTGAAGGATTTTTTTTATAAATACCTTTTTGTGTTTAGCAGAAGACCGTAATTTTGAGATTACAACATGTGACATGCTACTTGGATTAATTAATTAAGCATTTCTATGGCAACACCATCCATGCCTAAATGAATCTGCAGTGGTCAGTGGTCACATGGTACAAGTGGGCGCTCTAAGAAAATTCCCAGTTCAGAAGCTGTAATTACGAGTTCTACATGGGCATGAATGCTTTTTTATGGTAATTACAACATGGCATGAATGCACATACAAGGACTCATACCTTACATCTGGTGGAAATTTTTCTTTTAAGCCATCTTTGATTTTTTGTATTGTCCCTTTTAAAAAAAAAATCAAATTCAAATGCACTTAATTCATGTCTACTTTCATGCAAGTGTTTGGTCCGCTGTTTCATGAGTGCATCATCAGCTGGACTCTTCCGCAGGACAACATCCTTGTTGAAGGTTCGATGATATGGAGCCCTGGGTCTGTTAAGAGATGCACAGTTTAACCACAAGCTGCCTTCATTCCTCTTCAGAACACAAATGTAGATATTTTTGATGAAATCCGAGAGCTTTCTGACCCTGCATAGATAGCAACACAACTGAAAAACCCAGGCCCAGAAAGGTAGTGGTCCCTTTTAAAAAAAAAATCAAATTCAAATGCACTTAATTCATGTCTACTTTCATGCAAGTGTTTGGTCCGCTGTTTCATGAGTGCATCATCAGCTGGACTCTTCCGCAGGACAACATCCTTGTTGAAGGTTCGATGATATGGAGCCCTGGGTCTGTTAAGAGCTGCACAGTTTAACCACAAGCTGCCTTCGTTCCTCTTCAGAACACAAATTAAGATATTTTTGATGAAATCCGAGAGCTTTCTGACCCTGCATAGATAGCAACACAACTGAAAAACCCAGGCCCAGAAAGGTAGTAAGTAATAATGTTATGAAGCTACGAGAATACTTTTGCTGAGTGAAGAAAACAAAAATAATGAGTGTATTCAACAATTTCTTCTCTTCCATGAGTTCTCATGCATGTGGTGCTGCTGACGCAGGAGCCGGCATTCTGATGTAAAGCCCAGATGCGCTGCGATTCGGGCATCCAGTGCACACTTTAGCAATCAATGTAGAATTCAATAGCTTGAATACAGCGTGCATCTTCCTCTGCTTGTAAACACAGTGCAGCGCATCCGGGTTCCATGTCAGAATGCTGCATACGTTGTGCTAGTTTCGTGAACACCCCGCTGCGGAGACTGACACAGAAGAGAAGAAATTGTTGAATGAATTTAATGAATTTTAATTGGTCAAATACATCTTTAATATTTTGTGTTGTAGATCTTGAGTATTCACAGTGTGAAAATCAGTGATTATTTATAACGATGTATTTCTGACAATTTCAATCATTGAACTTTCCATTGTTATACATTTCAAATTTAATTTGTGTAGTAGATACTGGTGATTGTTTAATTAAATTGCTTGTTTGTATAATAGTGATAAATGTGGGATCCTACACAATTCATGTTTTAGTCATGGGTATATTATGTAGTGTATTAGTGGATGTGATGAATATAAATGGAAATTGTCCAGTATTTAAATGGAATACGTGTGTTTTTAGTGACTGAACCCTGGCTAATTAATAATGACAACAATATAATTAATGATTTAACAAGTGGGTGGAAGGATTGAATTGTTTTATACACTGAAGAAGGCCTTGAGCCGAAACGTTTGTGTTTTTTCCTATTGGTGATGAATGTAAAATAAAATGTAAAAAGAAGAATTTTTAGAGTGCGGCTCATGGTCTCATATACTAAGAAACTGTTGAATAAAATCATTGTTTTTGTTTTCTATGGTGGGTCAGATAGCTCTCTGATTTTATCAAAAATATCTTAAAGGAACACTCCACTATTCCTTGGACGCTCATTTTCCAAAATAGCTAGAGTTAAACAGTTGAGTTTTACCGTTTTTTAATCCATTCAGCCGATCTCCGGGTCTGGCGGTAGCACTTTTAGCTGTAGCTTAGCATAGATCATTGAATCTGATTAGACCATTAGCATCTCGCTCAAAAATGACTATATATTTTATACACGTAGTACACGATGTAACTACAGAAGAGTCAAGTTTTAAATAGGAAAAATATAGAAACTCTTTGGTCATTTTTGAGCGAGATGCTAACGGTCTAAACAGATTCAATTATCTATGCTAAGCTACAGCTAAAAGTGCTACCGCCAGACCCGGAGATCGGCTGAATGGATTAGAAAACGGTAAAACTCAACTGTTTAACTCTAGGAGAGTTGGAAAATGAGCCCATTTTCAAAAATAGTGGAGTGTTCCTTTAATTTGTGTTCCAAAGATGAACAAAGGTCTGACGGGTTTGGAACGACATGAGGGTGAGTAATTAATGACAGAATTTTAATTTTTGGGGTGAACTAACCCTTTAATTCTCTGACTTCTCTAATGCAGATCTGAACCTGCAGAGCTCAGAGACAGGATTGTGTCCAGCAACACATCAGGAGAAGATTACAAAAATATTTGGTTGCATTGAATGTTGAAGAGCACAGTGGCCTTCATAATTCTTAAACGGAAGAAGTTTGGAACAACAAGGTCTCTTCCTAGAGCTGGTCGTCTGGCCCAATTGAGCAATCAGGGAATAAAGGCCTTTGTCAGGTTCTTGGTAACTACTCCTCCAATCAACAGTGGTTGAGCTCCAGAAGAAACCCGAAAAACCTGAAGAAAAAGCCTGTGCTCAGTGCAAGACACACGAAAGCCTGCTTGGCACCTAAAGAATTCTCAGACTGTGATAAAACAATATTTTCTTGTCTGATGAACCTAAATTCCAAGCATGACATCTGGAGGAAACCAGGATCTGCTTATCACCTGCACCATCTCAGCAATAAAGAATGGTGGTGCTAGCATCATGATTTGGGGATGTTTTTTCAGTGGTGGAGACTGAGTTACTGGTCTATGTAGCTGAATGCACCAAAATACAGATGTATGCTTAATGAAAACCTGCTCAAGAGTACTAGGCCACATGATGTTCACCTTCCATCACACAGCCAAGACAACATCAGAGTGGCTTAGAGATGACTCTAGAGAATGTCCTTTAGTGGCCCAGACAAAACCCACACTTGAAACCAATCAAACGTCTGTGAAGAAAACTGAAAATATTAAATGTTGTTCAATAACTGTCCCCATCCAACCTGCCAGCTTGAGATGATCAGCAAAGATCAATGGCAGAAAATCCACAAGTCCAAAAAATACTTGAGACTGTAATCCCTGCAGAAAGGTGGTTCAATAAATTGCTGAAATTTTGCTTTGTCATTATGGGGATTGGAGTGTAGATTGGTGTAAAAAATAATTAAAAGCATGATAGCTTAAGGAAAACAAAATGTAAAACAAAGAGGTCTGAATACTTTCTGAATGCAGTGTAGATGGCTTTATGCAATTTATTAATTTCAACGCATTGTCCTTAATCTAGTAAATCAGCAACAACTCTATACATTTTAAATCATAGAGCATAACTATAACTGCTCAATATTTTAAATTATAGCAAAGAAGATGAATGGGTGTGGCCACATGCATTCATATGAACATGACTAAAGAAAATAAAAAGCTTCAATTTAAAGTTTAAAGAGAAGTAGAATGCAAATGAACTATCTGAACATGGCCAAACCACTTGTGATGATCGTGGTGGATTCTTTTAGGAACATGGAGTATCTGAATTTGAGGCACATTCTGAGCCACTTAAAACTCTGTCCACAGAAAGAACAAGAATAGGGCCTACTGTATGCATGACTTTCCACATGCATCTGAAAAAGAACTTTTTGTGACACTGATCACAATTAAATCAGCTTCATCCAGAATGAACAAGCAGGTGATTTTTTGAAATTGCTCCTTTTTGTAAATCTCTTTTCACACTTGGAACTTTGTCATTTCTGTCCAGAGTGAGTTTGCAAATGACTTTTCGTGTCTATGATATGTGAACTCCTTTCACACAGATGACACTTAAATCTTCTCTCCACTGTGAATCCTCCTGTGGTCATCTAAGGCTCCTCTAAATCTGAAACTCTTTCCACACTGATCACATACAAATGGCTTCTCTCCAGTGTGAATTCTCATGTGGGCGTCAAGATTTCCTTTTTGATTGAAACTTATTCCACACTGTTGGCAGGTGAACGGGTTTTCTCCAGTGTGAATCCTCATGTGGACTTTCAAGTTTTCTTTTCGACTGAAACTTTTTCCACACTGTTGGCAGGTGAATGGGTTTTCTCCAGTGTGCGTTCTCATGTGGTCATTAAAGTGTCCTTTCTGACCGATATTCTTTCCACACAGCTGGCAAGTAAACGGTTTCTCTCCAGTGTGAATTCTCATGTGTCTTTTGAGGCTTGTTGGTCGATTGAAACTCTTTCCACACTGTTGGCACGTGTAAGGTTTCTCTCCTGTGTGAACTCTCATGTGGACTCTGAGGCTACCTTTATTAGTATAACTCTTTCCACACTGTTGGCAGGTAAAATCACATCTAGTTCCAGTCTTTTGAGCTCTTTTTTGCGACAAAGTATTTTCAGTCTGATTGACATTAATTTCAGAGTTCTCTCTTGAGTGAATCC
The DNA here is from genome assembly GCF_001515645.1 of Sinocyclocheilus grahami. NCBI lineage: Eukaryota > Metazoa > Chordata > Actinopteri > Cypriniformes > Cyprinidae > Sinocyclocheilus > Sinocyclocheilus grahami. The sequence goes on from NW_015506974.1 coordinate 62,473, forward strand.
TCATGTGCTGATTAAGGGCTACTGAAAATCTGAAACTCTTTCCACACTGATCACATACAAATGGCTTCTCTCCAGTGTGAATTCTCATGTGGGCGTCAAGATTTCCTTTTTGATTGAAACGTGTTCCACACTGTTGGCAGGTGAACGGGTTTTCTCCAGTGTGAATCCTCATGTGGACTTTCAAGATTCCTTTTCGACTGAAACTTTTTCCACACTGTTGGCAGGTGAATGGGTTTTCTCCAGTGTGAGTTCTCATGTGGTTAATAAAGTGTCCTTTTTGACCGATATTCTTTCCACACAGCTGGCAAGTAAACAGTTTCTCTCCAGTGTGAATTCTCATGTGGACTTTGAGGCTTGCTGGTCGAATGAAACTCTTTCCACACTGTGGACACGTGTAAGGTATCTCTCCTGTGTGAACTCTCATGTGGAATTTGAGACTATTTTTATTAGTATAACTCTTTCCACACTGTTGGCAGGTAAAACGACGTCTAGTTCCAGTCTTTTGAGCTCTTTTTTGTGACAAAGTATTTTCAGCCATTTTCTGTGAACAACTAAAATATTTTCTCCGGTTAGGAAAGCATGTTTCTTCATACTGATCTTTCTGTTCATTTTCTTTCAGTTCTTGATTGTCCTCCTTCAGTGCCATTGGGTCTAAGTGGAAAAATAAATAGAAAAATAACCCTAGTTTAAAATGGCACAAAGCAATGTATACATAAACATTCAACATGTAAAGCATCAAAACCTTTAGATCCTACATGCACTAAGCTGCTCTCAGAAACTCTACTAGATATTGTTAACTTTTAGCTTTTCAGTTTAGCTTAGCAATTTATTTTCAGAAATTAAGCCCCATCATAGCACAGAGACTGTCCCTGTAGATCAGGGATGTGTAACTTTGGTCTTTTATGGCCACCGTCCAGCAGAGGTCCATTCCAACCCTAATTAAACACGCCTGCTTGTAATGTTCAAGAAATCCTGAAGACTTATTTTAGATTGTTTAAGTGTGTTTGATTAAACTTTGTATGCTCAACAAAGTGTAATCAAAGCAGTGTTGTGATTACTCCTACTGAGAAGTCGCTGATCTGGGCTGTGTTTCCCAAAGCATCGTAAGCCTAAGATGATCGTAGCTCCATTGGTGGCAATGGGTCTACAATGTACTTAGGCTCACGATGCTTTTGGGAAATGCAGCCCTGGTGTGTAGTGTGCACATAACAGCAACTATTGGCGCTTTTCCACTGCATGGTACGGCTCGGTACGGTTCACTTTTGGGGGGTTTTCCACTGGGTACAGTACCTAGTACTTTTTTTAGTACCACCTCGGTTGGGGTTCCAAGTGAACCGTACCGTTACCAAAACGTGACGTGTAAACTCTGCTGATCACTGATTGGCCAGAGAGAATCGTCACTACCTGCGTCACTGAACTTGCGACACAAACACAACAGAACCGCTAGATTTAAATCAGCACAGTCAGCGAAGGATCGAACGCAACTGTTTTGAACGAGCGCACCTTTTTAACAACCAAAAAGTTTTGTTGTCCGTTGCGGAAGAACAGACGTTCCTCTCGTTGATAGCAGAGGAGCGATCCAGCGAGAGCTTGATGGGGCGACGCGGAATTACGACGCTCAAAGTTCAATGCAAAGGGCGAAATTGTCTTTTACAGAATTTGCTTTTTAAGGCCTACAACAAACAGCTGGTAAGGACTACAACAAGCTACTTCCTGGGTTAGTGACATCACAAAGCCTGAAATTTCATAAACCCTCCCCCAGAAAAGGCAACAGAGGGGGTGGGGCCATTTATGTTGTAGTAAGGATGTAAACAAAGGGCAACGCTGTTTGGCTTTGCTACCCATTTAGCAAAATGCTAATTCATAGTTAACAGTCAAATGCCTACAAACACCTACAAAGTTCTTTTTTATCCCACCAGCGAACTTTGAATGTTGTCAGATAAGTGAGAACATGCACTCTTGGGGTTCTACTTTAATTTTTTATGCCCTTCCCTTGCTACCTTTCCTCCATCTCATGGACTCCGATGTACATTATTGCAAGCTGTTGCCAATTACTGGTGAAACCCACGTAATGGGTTTAAATGAAATACCCTAATCCAAATCTCTTGATCACTTGGAATCCACTATGAAGATAATTTATCATTTACTTTTTTTTCCTTATTAGTTTGTCATACATCCTGTTCTGTAGGCCTATAGGGCTGTTAGAGAAAACCTAAAAAAAAATACACAAAAATAGAACAACAGAGTGAAAGTGAACTTCAAGTACAAAATGAAAGAAGTTCACAAATGTATGTTTTTAAAGGCATGTATGTCTACTGATCTCTAATTTTTCATAATTTAACATGACAATACGTGACATGTCATTAGAGGTGGGTTTTGAGAATCAGTTCCAAATTTCCAAGAGCCGGGCATTTGATAAGACTCGCATATTTCGATTCCATCTAACGATTCCTGCGTTAACATTTTCATGTGATTTTAAACCAGTCAAGTGCAAGAAGGGAAGGAACTTGCACACTGTTTTGCTTGCCGCGCACACAGAGTTCCGTGCATCTCCAGAAAAGGTCGTTCTTATCCAGAACAGACTCCATCTATTTTACAGTATATCCTTGTAAACACACCCATTTTTGTCTCAAGTGAACATAAACAGACGAGAAAGAAAGCGTGTGTGTAACAGTATTTTTTAGATCCACGTGCGTTCGGTGTTAAAGAGACAGCATCCTAATAAACATGTGCTGACTGTCATTAATGTTAATCAAAGAACAAAAGAAAATCATTCACTGATCTTGACTGAATATTTTTTGTAACTTTAATGAGGATGAATCTATATTTTAATGAAATGAAAACTATGCTGTCTTTTTAAACTTTTGATTTAAATTTTTATACCTGAAATTTGTTCAGTTAAATTTATTTATGCTATTGTGTTAACTGATGTTGTTCCCATTTTATTACTGACTGTACTTGACTTTACAGGGGTCATCGGATGCAAAATCCACTTTTACATGGTGTTTGCATATCATGTGTCTTAGCAGTGTGTGGACACAACACCCTACAATGATCAAAAAAATCCATTCACTACTTTTTTTTCAACAAGACGTTTTGATTTTCTGAGCAATATGACGTCATACTGCTCAAGCCCTGCCCACAAACGCTAACAGACTGTCCCGTATTATTAGCATATTCTTACAACCAGTTGTACACTGTCCGCCATTTTCTTCATGTTTGACAACTAAATGTTTGACTTTTTTTTACTTTATTGGAATCGAAACTAGTAATGATAAGCTGAATCTGAACTGGAATCAATCAAATTCAAACGATACCCAACCCTACATGTCATAAAAACAAATGTCCAAATAAAACCACTTTAATTATGACATTGTTCATTTAGATCATTTCTGTAGAGCTGGACATTTTAACAAGGATGAAATTAATGAGTTCAGATTTAAGAATGAAAACCAACCTGTTTGTTCCTCAGTATCTTCATGTTTGACTTTGAATGCTTCTTCAATCTTCACGTCTTCACTCTCCTCTTTAATAAACTCCATCTTTGTTTGTTCCTCAGTATCTTCATGTTTGGCTCTGAATGTTTCTTCGATCTTCATGTCTTCACTCTCCACTTTAATAAACGCCATCTTTGTTTGGGTCTCAATATCTTCATGTTTGACTCTGAATGCTTCTTCAATCTTCATGTCTTCACTCTCCTCTTTAATAAACTCCATCTTTGTTTGTTCCTCAGTATCTTCATGTTTGGCTCTGAATGTTTCTTCAATCTTCATGTCTTCACTCTCCACTTTAATAAACGCCATCTTTGTTTGGGTCTCAATATCTTCATGTTTGGCTCTGAATATTTCTTCACTCTTCAGGTCTTCACTCTCCTCTTTAATAAACTCCATCTTTGTTTGGGTCTCAATATCTTCATGTTTGGCTCTGAATGTTTCTTCAATCTTCATGTCTTCACTCTGCTCTTTAATAAACTCCATCTTTGTTTGTTCCTCAGTATCTTCATGTTTGGCTCTGAATGTTTCTTCGATCTTCATGTCTTCACTCTCCACTTTAATAAACGCCATCTTTGTTTGGGTCTCAATATCTTCATGTTTGACTCTGAATGCTTCTTCAATCTTCATGTCTTCACTCTCCTCTTTAATAAACTCCATCTTTGTTTGTTCCTCAGTATCTTCATGTTTGACTCTGAATGTTTCTTCAATCTTCAGGTCTTCACTCTTCTCTTTAATAAACTCCATCTTTATAACAGTGTGTCACGTGGATCTCAGCTGCTTCTGCAGGAGTTTTTCAGTGTTTTTGGACACTTCGTCCTGTTTAAGATGAGAATAAATAACAGAAAGGAAAAATAATTTAAAACTAAATCTCTGGGTGTGTCTCAATAAGCTTCCTAGTTCAGTAGTCAGCGCACTAATAAGGGAGTCAGTAAGAGTGAGAGTTAATGGCTTTAAATGACCTTACAAGAGGAAAACATCCAAAGCTAGAATTTAAAGGGGTCATATGATGCTGCTAAAAAGAACATTATTTGGTGTAATGAAATGTGTTTATACAGTTTAAAGTTCAAAAAACACATTATTTTCCACATACTGTACATTATTGTTTCTCCTCTATGCCCCGCCTTTCTGAAACGTGTCGATTTTTACAAAGCTCATCGGTCTGAAAAGCGAGGTGTGCTCTGATTGGTCAGCTATCCAGTGTGACAGTCCAAAAGACGTGAAATAAAAAGCACCTTTCCATTAGAGAAAGTGCCTTACTTTTCCTTACTTCAGCAAAGGAAAACCAGTCTCCTCTTGGCTTATATCGAAATCCTCCGACATTCTTCTTTACAAATCCTCGTTTTGTACTTCTAATTAGTGACCGTTGTTTTGTTTCGATCTTTCCGCTGCACTTCCGCGTTCGTCACTTCTGAGCGGCGCATGCGCAAAGCTGACCTCATACGTCATCCGCCCGGAGCTGCTTCTGTTTGCAACAGTGAGAGCAAGCTAGATTAAAGTGATTATTACGTTTTGAATATGGATATTTATCTTACAAAAACGCATCGATTCGCTACAGGAGGCGTTTGTTCACCCCCCCGGAGCCACGTGAGACACTTTCTTTTGTGGAAGGGTGCTTTTTATTTCACGTCTTTTGGACTGATGCATGCAACACCCACTGAGTGCAACGATAGAGCTTGAAAGATCAAAGACCATTTTTAATATAACTCCGACTGGATTCATCTGAAAGAAGAAAGTCATATACACCTAGGATGCATCGGGGGTGAGTAAAACGCAGCCTCATTTTTATTTTTGGGTAAACTAACCCTTTAAGTTAGTTTTATTAATTTATTTTTATTATTAAGATTTATATTTGGTATTTGCTGATTTGTAGATCACATTTAACAGATTTCACTTCCATGAAAACATTTACAGTTGTTTGTAAAAGTCATCACAAATGTTTGTGTTTGTTCTCGTTGCATTTACACTGTTTTGAGCAGCAGGAATCGTCATCATTTCACGATGCAACCGATTCAATTGACTCTAAAAAGTTTCATATATATATATATATATATATATATATATATATATATATATATATATATATATATATATATATATATATGTATGGCAGTGTTTCCCAACCTTTTTTTTTGTCAGGGCACCCTTTGGAAATTAACAAATTTGTGCCACCCTACAAAATATATTTTGTCACAATATTAGAATTTCTAACTTCGATATGATACTTTGAAAAGTATAGATATTCGGTACAGCAGGGAAGAACTGCAGAATATAATCACAGTAGGGCTATTGCAAACAGAAACAATACTGTACTACATCGATTTTTCCTGTTGGCTCGATTTTTGAGCGAACTTTGCTGTTCTGATGAGCATGAACGGTATATGAGTGGAGCGACTGAGCGGAGCGCACACGCATAGAGCGGTAACACGCAGAGCGTCACACCACGTGAAATAGATGCTTTTTTTGAACATTTTAGCAATTCAAAAATATTAAAAAAGGATTTTTTACACGGCACCCCTGCTCTCGAGTGCCGTGGCACACCGGTTGGGTAACACTGGTGTATGGCATTAAACATTTTTTTAAATGGCATTAAAAAGCTTTAAATTAGATTTGATGATACCTGCAGAAACCCTGTATTAAATATTAAAATAAAACCCTATATACACTATATATATATATATAATTTTTAAGCAATTGTATTAAAGGGGTCATATGACGTTGTTAAAAAAGAACATTATTTTGTGCATTTGGTGTAATGAAATGTGTTTATGCACTTTAAGGTTAAAAAACACATTATTTTCCACATAATGTACATTATTGTTTCTCCTCTATACCCCGCCTTTCTGAAACGCGTCGATTTTTACAAAGCTCATCGGTCTGAAAAGCGAGGTGTGCTCTGATTGGCCAGCTATCCAGTGCGCTGTGATTGGCTGAATACCTCAAGCGTGTGACGGAAATCTTATGCCCCTTACCATACTGTGATGCCGTGTCCCGGCGTGACGAGACAAAAACATTAAAACCCATTATAAACGAGGCATTTGTTGCATCCAGTGGGGAAATAATTATGGATTATAATGACTTATACTGTCTTTTTACGCGTTGCATCTCGCCACGTAAACATAAAACCATGTCTGCATTTGTGATCGGAGAAATGACAAACAACAAGCCCTACTCTACACTGCTCAAAACTAGCATTTGAATCATCAGTGGCAAAGCCTTTAAATATTAAAGCATACTTACAGTCTTAACCACTGATTTCTAGTTGTGTCCTCTTTTGGAAGACCAAACAAAGTAGTTTCGCTTTCATAACGAAACACACAGCATCTCCACAACATGTCGGCAGCGGCGGCAACAACAAAACTACAGCGAGAATCAAAGTTACGCCTTCTTTCTTTGCGTGAACATTTGGCCGGTGTTATGCAAATCTTCCCACATCGTGACGTAGACATGTGGGGGCGTGTTTAAGTGAGGTGTTTTAGGAGGGCGTGGACGAGTCTTAACTTTTATAAAGAATATCTCTTTGGGTTTGGGACTTTAATATGGTACTATAGTAGGGATGTTTATTTCAGTTATTTTTCCTAACTGACGGATTTTGAACTGTACTGTTTTTATTGCAGGTTTTCTGGGATGACAGTTGAGGACATCAGCACATCAGATGTTGGCCTGGACAGCTGTACCTACAGTACACCACACTGGCCTCTCTACTTTTGCATGGATGGCTGACTACTACCATGTTCTGTGAAGGTATTATTATAGCAAACCCGAGCACCTGTGACAGTGGAATTTGTAATTGTAATGAATAGTCACACAAGCATATTGGTAAAATTGAAGTCACAGAGAAAAAATTTTTTAGGACTTGCAATTATTTATTTTACTCATTCTCTTTAACAAACACAACTCAACAGTTACACCTTTTCAAATTCTGAAGTGCACAAATCCTATTCTACAAATCACAAATTAAGAAACTTGTGTGCTCACAGTTAGGCTAAAGTTGCTGCAGAGAATGTGGGGCAAAACACATTCACACACTCGAATCAAAAATGTAAAGTTATGAGCAAGTTTTGCACATTTGCATAGGCTATACAGTCGTGGTCAGAATTATTGGCACCCTTGGTAAATATGAACAAAGAAGCCTGTGAAAATAAATCTGCATCATTAATCCTTTTTGATAAAAGAACAAAAAGGGGGTGGGGGGAAGCTCATTAGGAAATAAATGTTTTTCTCTTATACACATTGGCCACAGTTAATGGCACCCCTTTATTCAGTACTTTTTGCTATCTCCTTTTGCCACAATAACAGCTCTGAGTCTCTCCTATAATGCCTGATGAGTTTGGAGATCACCTGACAAGAGATCTTTGTGGAGTCTTTGGCCACTCGCCTTGTATTAAGACAATATAGACACACGTCCTCTTCCAGGGAGATTTGTAATATTTTATACGGTACAGATTTATTTTACAGGCTTCTATGATCATATTTACTAAGGGTGCCAATAATTCTGACCACGAATGTTAGATTAGGTCTCAGTTAGTCTAGCACAGTACACACGTTTGTATTTATTTATTTTTTTAACAAATTATAGAATTGAATAGAAAAGTTAAGCTCTAGTATTAATTGATCAGGTGCTGATGGAAAAAGATGTGTCTTTAGATGTTCTTGGAAAATGGTTAAAGACTCAAAGGTCATTCTACCATGATCGTATCTACAAATACCACAGTTAAATTCTAATAAAGTCTAATAAATATGCCCAGTTCTAATAAAAACACATATTTCAGGATAACTCTGGTATAACCGAGCCTGTGAATTTCTTAATTTGTGATTTGTAGAATAGGATTTATGCACCTGCAATGAAGATTTTGTTGTGTTTGTGAGAGAGAAAGAAAGAAAGAAACAAAATACAAGCGTGCAACTCCAAAAACATCTGTTTGATGACTTTACTGAAATATTCTCTACAAATACAGATTCTACTGTCACGTGCTCGGTTTTGTTACAGTAATACTAGGTACAATAGATGTACTGTATGCAAATATAACAAAGGGACATTAACAACTGAATATTCAGGGGATGCAAACTTATCACCTTTAAGTAAAAATGGTCATTTTGAATCCAAAATAGATCATTTGCGTGATTTGTGTAGATCCAAAGAGTTTTTAAAAGTGTGCATTTGTTTTCCACCAGGTGACAGATATCATCCACTAAATAGCACATGGCATATTTTACATGTTATTTCCATAATTAAAGATTAGAAATACATGTTTTACATCCAAATTTTGCCATTTTATATGAAAATATACAAAAGATAATATTTTTGAGGCACATAATAAAAAACATCACCCCCACACACTGCACAACTTTAGAGAAAATGTAATAATGGAGTGATATTACATAAAAAAAGCTATTTAATTGTGGGTTACATCATCACCTTTTTCAAACCTGACCTGATTAGTTCACATCCCTGATATTACAAAGAACTCGATTCATCTGCTATGTACCTCTGTCTTCTTTATAAATCATCTTCTCACTCATATGTTTTTAATTTTGTGGAACACAAAAGCAGAGAGTGACAGTCTCAGTCACCATTATTTTTTTTAATATATATATTTTTTAGAAAAGCAATGATAATGAACTGACTGAGGCTGTCAGTCTCTTAAAGGGGTCATATGATGCGATTTCAAGTCTTCCTTTCTCTTTGGAGTGTTACAAGCTCTTAAAGAAGATCTGTAAAGTTGCAAAGACTAAAGTCTCAAATCCAAAGAGATATTCTTTATAAAAGTTAAGAGTCAGCCACGCCTACCTAAAACGGCTCGTTCTAACACGCCCCCACATGTCTACCTCACTATGTGGGAAGATTAGCATAACGCCGCCCAAATGTTCACGCGAAGAAAGAAGGCGTAACTTTTAGTCTCACTGTAGTTTTGTTGTTGCCACCGCCATGTCGTGAAGGCGCTGTGTGCTTCGTTGTGAAAGCGAAACTACTTTGTTTGGTCTTCCAAAAGAGGACGATATCCGCTTCGTAATGCTTGGAGCTGATCTGTGCTGGTCGCTGAGGGAATACATCAACTTTCACCGTGGACGAAGCGGAGTCCAGCCCGCCTCAGCTCACTCTATCCCGGCCTCAGCGCACACTAAGCCGGGGCTTCCCCTCACGCTAGGCCGCTGTGTTTTTCGTTGCCACTGACGATTCAAACGCGAGTTTTCGGCAGTGTAGAGTAGCACTTGTTGTTTGTTTTTTCTCCGATCACAAATGCAGACAGAGTTTTATGTTTACGCGGTGCGATGCAATGCAACACGTAAAAAGACAGTAAAAGTCATTATAATCAGTAATTATGTCCCAACTAGATGCAACAAATGACTCGTTTATAATGGGTTTTAATGTTTTTGTCCGTCTCACGCTTGAGGTATTCGGCCAATCACAACGCACTGGATAGCTGGCCAATCAGAGCACACCTCACTTTTCAGACCGATGAGCTTTGTAAAAATCGATGCGTTTCAGAAAGGCGGGGCATAGAGGAGAAACAATAATGTACAGTATGTGGAAAATAATGTGTTTTTTAACCTTAAACCGCATAAACATTTCATTACACCAAATACACAAAATAATGTTCTTTTTAGCAACATCATATGACCCCTTTAATGTTCTGCCTTGCATCTCCTTTTGTGCCCCACTGAAAATAAGTCAAACACATTTGGTAATAACATATTTGTATTCTTAAGTGAATATAGCTTTTAATTTGTTACGTAACACTATTTATATTAGCCTATAATATACTTTATACCTCTTTGTGTGTATTTGAGTGTAAATGCGTTTTCTTTGCCAGACTTATAGGTTTGTGATCTAAACATGTATTTGTAACGGTGTATAAACTGTATTGTATAAATAATAAAGAAATTATGACTGAATGTGATGTGTGTTTAATAAATTATTAAACATACAGGCTAATTTACCTCGTATTAAGTATGTGAGATTTTTAAAACAAGCAGAAAATGTTAATAGTAACTTCGTTTCAACCAACTGAAAATCAATGTCGATTCAAGGTTAGGGAAGCGAACCAATCCGTGTATCATTCGATCATTCGTTTTTTGATTTAATATTGAAAGTAGAAAATTGAGAAAACGGCTCCTTTTTCATATTTTCGGTTTTTTCCAAAACATGAAAAACGAGAATTCAGCTTAAATTTTCGTTTTTCGTTCATGGGTGGAAAAATGAATAAACAGCTTGAATATCAAGTGGGCGGGAATTAAACGTCCCTTTCTGCTGATTGGTCAGCCGAAGATCAAACCGTGCCGTCATCAGTTCTTCCGCAGTATCATGCTGCAGAATAATAGTCCTCCGCTGCTGCAGTTATATGGATTCTTAACACATTTATTGCAACTACATTTAATCTTTTTTCATCAAACAAACAGGCTAATGAATAGCTCAACAACTCATACCGGGGAAGAGTCTAGACAGGACTTTCTTCTCTGTAGATATAAATTCTATTCTTTGCATCAGCTGGGCATGGCAGGGTATGATATGACAGCTGCCTTAGCCTACCCTGCTCACCCAGTAAATCTGTTTAAGTAATTAATTCGTTTCAAAATAAATATTTTAAACACTAAGACAAAAAGGAAAGAATAATAAATTGGCTTGGGTATATATAGGCCTATGTTCACGCAAGAACTGCCATTCTGACTGACAACCGGAGAACAACAGATATTAAATACCCTACTGTTAAGAGTTATATAATGTAGTATTGTGTAAAATTGATATCTCAAAAGGATATGCACTTGTGCGCGGCGTGAGGAGAAAAAGACTAAATGTAGTTGCAATAAATGCGTTAAGAATCCGTGCAACTGCAGCAGCGGAGGACTATTATTCTTCTTCTTCTTTTTCTGTTTATTGGCGGTTGGCAGACTAGCTTATTAGTGCATTACCGACACCATCTGAACTGGAGTGTGGAGCATCGATGCATGTATATGTGTCCTATATGAATATATATCACACTAAATAATAATACTAATAGTCATAAATAAATAAATAAAAATAAATAAACATCATTATATTCTTATATAATTTCCTGTATCTTTAAGATATTTCAACACAGCAAATCTAATATTCTTATTCTTTTTTAGCTTACTTAATATATCTGAAGAGGGCTACACACACTCCCTTGAGGAGTTCCATTTTCAGCTGCATAAACAGTAGAACAAGATGTTCCCACTCCAACCTCAATTTTCCTCTCAAATAAAAAATCCAACACCCAGTTATAACTTCTTCCTCTAATTCCCATATTCTTGAGTTTTATAAGTAGCCCTTCTTTCCATAGCATGTCATAAGCTTTTTTTGCTTTTTTCAATCTTATTTATCTGTGCCTTTCTTATTTCTGATTCTAAACATAATATTGAATCCATTGTCGTTCTACCTTTCCGGAAGCCATTTTGATGAAGAGTAAAAAGACCTGTTTTCTATTACATATGTAAGCCTGGACTATTATTCTGCTGCATGATACTTCGGAAGAACTGAAGGCGGCACGGTTTGATCTTCGGCTGACCAATCAGCAGAAAGGGGCGTTTAATTCCCGCCCACATGTAGAAATCTAATATTCAAGCCGTTTATTAATTTTTCCACCCCTGAGCCACCCATATTCTTGAGTTTTATAAGTAGCCCTTCTTTCCATAGCATGTCATAAGCTTTTTTTGCTTTTTTCAATCTTATTTATCTGTGCCTTTCTTATTTCTGATTCTAAACATAATATTGAATCCATTGTCGTTCTACCTTTCCGGAAGCCATTTTGATGAGGAGTAAAAAGACCTGTTTTCTATTACATATGTAAGCCTGGACTATTATTCTGTTGCATGATACTTCGGAAGAACTGAAGGCGGCACGGTTTGATCTTCGGCTGACCAATCAGCAGAAAGGGGCGTTTAATTCCCGCCCACATGTAGAAATCTAATATTCAAGCCGTTTATTAATTTTTCCACCCCTGAGCCAAAATTTAAGCTGAATTCTCGAAAAAGGATCCGTTTTCTCTACTTTCAATATTAAATAAAATAAATATTAAATAAAAAACGAATGATCGAATGATACACGGATTCGAACCGATTGCGTCGATTTTCCGTTAGTTTTGAACGGCGTGCCTGGCGTTACCCCTTAGTGTGCTCTCTGGGCCGTTTCTCCGACACTAGCTCCTAATAACTGAATTCATGTTCATGAGCAACTGAAGCGACATGCGACGCACCGTTTCTGTTAACCTTACTCGTGTGTGGATGAGCTTTACCCACACAAAGTAACCATTATTCATATCACTAATTAAAGCAGATCAATCACAACGGTACACTCGGTAAATAACCTCTTTCCGCATTACATACAACTATCGTATTGCTCTAAACACTTCAAACGATCGAAAGCACACACCTCTCTTCAGCCGACTCGCAGACGCAGCCTTATGACGTCATAGCCACAGACCAAAATAAAAGTCTTGTTCACGCGCCAATAATTCAGAAGAAAACATTCTTTTATTTAGAACCCAATCGTTTTGGATCGACACTGAATACCTAATATTCAAATTCACAAAATTAAAGATTCGACTGTCTGGTAAAGATGCGGTTTTGTTATATAAAAATAAGATCTCGGAGCAAAATTTGGTGATTAACTTATACACGAAACAGAAATGGAATGATAATAAACCTAACATTATAGTGTTTAAAATTGAACTTAAGCATTACATTGAGGCCCTAAAAGATGCAAGAAATAGAAAAGCGAAACTGATATATTTTGTACTTTATACCTGTGTACTTTGATTTGTATTAGTTATCTATTTTAGTTTTAGTTACAGTTGTAGTTTTTATTATGTCTATATAGGCTTTTTATTAAGTTTCTTTTATTTATTTTGAGTTATTTCAGTACTTCAACATACAAAATGGAAATGAAATAATATATATATATATATATTTAATGTATTTATATATGTATATGTGTGTGGCTGTACATACACACATGTAGTTGTTCTTTGGTGTTATGTTAGAATCATTATTATACTCATACCTTTTGTTCTTTTCATATTTTTGAATTGTTTTTAGCTTTATTTTTTTGTTTTCATTTAAATTGTTATTGTTCTTGTTATGCAATAAAAAAAATTGTTCACACGCTATAGAATACAATTTTTACATTAGAAAACAAATACAAATAACAGATATGGGATTAATTAAGGGGTGAACTGCAGCGCTATCATAACTCCAAAACTATGAATACCGTACTGTGCTTTTAATTCGTGATAAACTACAGAGCATTTGTGATATATATATATATATATATTCTCAAGGATAAATTCCGGTATCTTGATCTTCACATCACGAAGGATTGGGGAAAAAAACAACTTATGAATATTTCAAACTCATTAGAAGTTTGTAGATCAAAAATGTAATATTTGGTTATCTGGAGATTTCACTTTTTAATTTATTAACTGAAACGGAATCCTTGTGACAATAAAAATAATAGGATAATGTAATCTTACTTCGTCCCGGAATATAAGGGCAACAATTCAGATTTCAGCTTTATTTGGTTAAAGTGGATTATATTAATTAGGTCCATGACTGTAAAGGATTACAACTATTTTAGTTCGGTATTATATTCGCACATTCGGATTCTGTATTCAATATCTCGCCAGTGATGTATGTAGAAAGATTTATATCAGTTACCTGAAAGTATGACAGTACACTACAATCCATTTTTTCTTTCAAATACACGTTTTTCAAGTGGATAATTTAATTTTTTTATTAACAAGATCAAAATACATGTATATGACAAACACTATACATGATATAAACAATAAACATTATACATGAAATAAACAATTTCACACTAGAGGGGCTGTATACAAAATTTATATAAAAATATTAAAGCGTTTACAAACTTTCACCGTTTTAATTGCTTTTTGTTTCATAGAAAATCGTGTAGTATCAATACAATGCTCCATTTCCTTCCTAAAAGAAAAAAAACAATTTTTTTGCATGAGAACTTACATTTGTGAATATGAAATTTTGCATGTAAAAAAATAAGATTTATCATGTAAACGTGACTGTGCTTTTCTTTGCTTTTCTCCAATATACCAAATAACACATCTTACCATAACAAAACAAAATTATTATCAATATTTTGTACAATAATTCAAAAGTGGATAAATGCGTCATCAGCGTCTAACAGACCGTGAACAAATTACATGATTTACAACAAATAGGAGAAGACATTATGAATGAACAACTCCATATACCCATCTCCACCTCAGCTTTAAGACAATTTCTAGGAAAATTTATCAAACTATATCACAGAAACACTGTGACTGAAGTCAGTCAAATTAACATCTAGTAGTCAAACAAATAAATATATATATTTTTTAAATGTGTATGTATAATGTGTCTTTTTTGCACTCATGCTATACCTCAATGTTTTGTAACATGCATTCATTTAATTTCTTACTATTTTATGAAAAGTCCAATATCTTTTCAAAACTTAAAGGGGTCATATGATGCTGCTAAAAAGAACATTATTTTGTGTATTTGGTGTAATGAAATGTGTTTATGCGGTTTGAGGTTAAAAAACACATTATTTTCCACATACTGTACATTATTGTTTCTCCTTAATTTTTTTATTAACAAGATCAAAATACATGTATATGACAAACACTATACATGATATAAACAATAAACATTATACATGAAATAAACAATTTCACACTAGAGGGGCTGTATACAAAATTTATATAAAAATATTAAAGCGTTTACAAACTTTCACCGTTTTAATTGCTTTTTGTTTCATAGAAAATCGTGTAGTATCAATATAATGCTCCATTTCCTTCCTAAAAGAAAAAAAAACAATTTTTTTGCATGAGAACTTACATTTGTGAATATGAAATTTTGCATGTAAAAAAATAAGATTTATCATGTAAACGTGACTGTGCTTTTCTTTGCTTTTCTCCAATATACCAAATAACACATCTTTCCATAACAAAACAAAATTATTATCAATATTTTGTACAATAATTCAAAAGTGGATAAATGCGTCATCAGCGTCTAACAGACCGTGAACAAATTACATGATTTACAACAAATAGGAGAAGACATTATGAATGAACAACTCTGGTCACATCTAAAATATTCCAAATACCCATCTCCACCTCAGCTTTAAGACAATTTCTAGGAAAATTTATCAAACTATATCACAGAAACACTGACTGAAGTCAGTCAAATTAACATCTAGCAGTCAAACAAATAAATATATATATTTTTTAAATGTGTATGTATAATGTGTCTTTTTTGCACTCATGCTATACCTCGATGTTTTGTAACATGCATTCATTTAATTTCTTACTATTTTATGAAAAGTCCAATATCTTTTCAAAACTTAAAGGGGTCATATGATGCTGCTAAAAAGAACATTATTTTGTGTATTTGATGTAATGAAATGTGTTTATGCGGTTTGAGGTTAAAAAACACATTATTTTCCACATACTGTACATTATTGTTTCTCCTCTATGCCCCGTCTTTCTGAAACACGTCGATTTTTACAAAGCTCATCGGTCTGAAAAGCATACAGTGAGAATAAAAGTCACGGCTTCTTTCTTTGCGTGAACATTTGGGCGGCGTTTTATGAGCCGTTTTAGGTAGGTGTGGTTGACTCTTAACTTTTATAAAGAATATCTCTTTGGATTTGAGACTTTAGTCTTTGCAACTTTACAGATCTTCTTTATGCACCAAGAGCTTGTAACACTCCAAAGAGAAAGGAAAAATTTAAATACCCCAATATGACTTTTAAAAACACAAACAAACCATATATTTTCGCAATCGTGTGTTTAGGAATATACCATTTATTAAAAGTTCGGTGGCCACGTTCCCCGCGTATTCTACACCCATGTCCATCGCCGAAGCTGTGTGTGAGTGGAGACAGGGAAAACATTATATATACAAAAATAAATGTAGGTTATTTTTCTTAACAGGTGTTGTGTCTCATTTATGTTACCTTTTTCCCAATAGGGTGGCCCATTATGTGTCAGTTAATCTAATTAACCCTTAACTTTGTACACACGTGCACACAGAATACTTGCATTTAGGCCTCCATGTACTGTGGCACTAAAATTATAGACTTTATTTCCTTCTACTGAGTATGCAGTAGATCTTATATATGTATATATATATATATATATATATATATATATATATATATACATACATAAACACATACACACGCACAACATAATAAACCAATAAAAATGTGTGACAATTTTGCTGACAAATATACACTAGGTGTGAAGAGAGTCCCTATGAGTGTGTTTTTCACACAATCAATCAATAACAGGTGCTTAAGTTTTTTGAGAGATCTTAAATATGCATGTTGTGTCTGGGCCCAGTTTTTGAATACACAGTCGGCAAGAGACACAAAATGGGAAGATATAAGAAATGGGAAAAAATCAACTAGAGCAGATGTTTGGGAAGAAGCAGGGGGGAGAGATATTGTAAATAAACTACTGAAAGCTGACATTTTAAACAGAGCGAAAGAGTATTCCTCACAGATATGGTCCGAACTGTCCATGGCAATATTCAGAAAAGATATTAAAAAAAAAACCCGACACTGGTTATGGGTGGCCTGGACAAATAATCGGAACGGCTTGAAAGACAAATTGCATGAAGTCACAAAAGAAAACATAATGAACCAAAATGTCCAAGTGAGAGAACAGAGCCCGGAGATCAAGGTAAGAAACATAGGCCTACTCTTTAATTATAAAGTATGATACACCTACTGAGAGAAATTTCCCCCTTAACTCTAGTTAAGTCACTTTAAAATTGATAAGTGCTCCCAGTCATACTTAATGATTATTTTTCGTTATTTTTAAATAACGAAAGTCATTATAAAATCCTAATTTAAAATTGAAATTGGACCCAGAATTAATCGATCTGGCCAAAATTTGACAATGTGTTAGGGCCCTATTTTAATGATCTAAGCACATGGTCTAAAACGCACAGCGCAAGTGCACTTAGGACGTGTCTGAATCCACTTTTACTAGTTTAATGATGGGAAAAACAGTCGGAGCGCCCGGCGCATGATCTAAAAGGGTTGTCCCTACTCTCTTAATGAGTAATGGGTGCACAATAAACCAATCAGAGTCTCATCTCCCATTCCCTTTAAAATCCAGTTTCACTTGCACCATGGCGGATTCGCTATTTACACGGTGGAATTTGCAAGTGGGAAAACGGAACGCTTCTCTAGCGAGGAAATGGCTCTGCTCATATGCGAGGTTTAAACGCACGAGCAGACCATCTACAGGACAAGCCGGATTCCATCAAAACTCCCTGAGGTGAAACAGGCATGGGAGGAGGTAGCTGTGAATGTGTCCTTGTTTTCTGGCATCACAAGAATGGATGTACAATGCCGAAAAAGGTACAATGATATCAGAAGACGGGGAAAACAAATGTGCACAAATATGCAAGTGATATTTGTCATTTCGCAATAACCTTGATATTGTGTAAAACCTTGGAGTCATCTGCCCTCCACTGTGGTCACTATGCTAGATCCACTCCAGTTCACACATAATAGAGACAGAGGCTGTGCTGACCCTGCTTAATACACAAACACCTTATGCACCCTAAAGGTGTCACGGCTGGATTGAGAGGCATACAACAGGAAGAACAATTCACAGCTTCTTTATTTACACAAACTGAAGGAGAGTTTCAAATGGTAAGTATTAAAACAGAAACATAACTTTAGCTCTAGAAATTGAAGAGTAACAGTCCTTATCTTAATCCTCTTTAGGAAGATCCAGCAAGTCGGCGGGAGACACAGAGCCACGGAGATCCAGAGTGGTGTGGAGAGGCATGAGGTAAGGAATGTAACTTTGAGACCAGTCAATGAGAGACTGAGTGAACAGATATAGTGCTCAGATAAGTGGTATCAGGTGTTCGTAATTAGTAATCTGGTGATTGTGAACGGGTGTAGGTGGCTGGTGTGGCTGATGTGATTTGTGAATCTGTGACAGTACCCCCTCCCCCACAAGCGTCTCCTGGCGCCCGTGACCGATGGCGAGGACGACCGCGCCCCCTAGGAGCGGGATGATCTGGGTGTGACTGGTGGAAGTCGGAGAGGAGTGACGGATCCAGAATATCATCTTTGTCCACCCATGATCTCTCCTCAGGACCGTACCCCTCCCAATCCACAAGATACTGGAGCCGGCCGCCCCGCTGTCGGGAGTCTAGGATTTCTTGGACTCTGTAGATGGTATCGTTGGGTTTGACCTCGGGAGGAGAAGGTATCTCGTGCTCTGCAGGAGGGAGAAGTAAATTAGTGAATGGCTTTAGCAAGGACACATGGAAGGTGGGTGAGATGCGGTAGGTGTCTGGGAGTTGGAGCTCATATGTGACCTCATTTATTTGCCTCGTGATAGGGAAATGACCGACATAACGGGGACTCAGCTTCCTGCTGAATGGAGAGCCAAACTCGGTCACCTGGTTGGTAAACAGGCGTTGGTGCGCGACGAGCATCGGCATAGTCTTTGTATCTCCGTACTGCCCGCTGGAGATGGACATGTGCTGAGTCCCATACCCTCTCGCTCTCACGGAACCAGTAGTCAACCGCGGGGACTTCCGAGGGCTCTCCAGTCCAGGGGAAGAGTCGAGGTTGAAATTGGAGCACGCACTGGAATGGTGTTAACCCAGTCGTTTCCTGTCGCAACGAGTTCTGTGCGTATTCGGCCCAGGGAAGATACTGGCTCCAGCTGTCCTGGTGTTCGTCACAGTAGGCTCGGAGATACCACCCAATCTCCTGGATTTTGCGTTCAGTCTAGCCATTGGTTTGGGGATGATAACTGGAGGAAAGGCTGACAGACACTCCCAGCAGACGGAAGAAACCACGCCAGACCCTGGATATGAATTGTGGCCCTCTATCTGAAACGATATCTTCAGGGAGACCAAAGATTCGAAAGACATGCTGGAAATGACCTTCGGCTGCCTCAAAGGCAGTGGGTAATCCACATAAGGGAATTCATTTACAAGTCTTGGAGAATCTGTCCACAACGACAAATATGGTAGTGAATCCGTTAGAGGGTGGAAGATCTGTGGTGAAATCGATTCCAATATGGGACCAGGGTCGGCGTGGAACAGGTAAGGGAACCAGTTTTCCTGCAGGTAAACGGCGTGGAGTGGATGTGATGGCGCAGACCGAACAACCCTTGACATAGCGGGTGACATCCTGAGCCATGCTAGACCACCAGTATCTGTTCCGGAGGAGCGAGAGGGTTTGTTGGCTGTCTGGGTGACCCGATCCAGGAGAAGTGTGAATGGAGTCCAGAAGGGTGAGACATAGAGTGGTAGGTACATACAGTCTCCCTTCAGGACCTCCCGGCGGAGCGGGTTCTGTGAGAGTGGCGGCACGAATTTGATCATTCACATCTCATGTGATAGGAAATGTGAACACTGTGGGTGTGAGAATGGATTCCAGGTTGTCAGGAGATGGATCTGGTTGGTGAAGTCGTGATTGAGTGTCTGCTTTGAGGTTTTTATGACCAGGGCGGTAGGTTACAGTGAATCTGAAACGTGTGAAGAATAAGGCCCATCGGGCTTGTCGGGGATTGAGGCGTTTAGCTTCACAGAGGTATTGGATGTTCTTGTGATCAGTTATTACTTCGAAGGGATGTTGAGCCCCTTCCAACCAGTGCCACTCTGCCACTCTTCCAGCGCGAGTTTGATGGCCAGTAACTCACGGTTCCCGATGTCGTAAATTTGCTCCGCCGGGGACATCTTTTTTAGAGAAGTACGCGCATGGATGGAGTACGGGGGGGGTTCACCCTTCCATTGAGATAATACAGCACCCATAAAATGATGGATCGGATCAAGATAAGTCAGGGCAGGAGCGGTGCAGAAAAAGGATTTTAGCTGCAGAAATGCCTGTGTGGCTTCAGGCGTCCAGGAGAGGGTCTTTGGCTTCCGATGGAGGAGAGAGGTAAGAATCCTCTCATTGTAACACACGAATTGTAGACATTGTGAAAGATTCATTATGCATATATTCATTGTGTTATAACAGAGATTTGTGAGATTGCGATGAACTGAGATGTCATTTAGAGATTATAAATGCAGCGCTCTTTGCTGGCATTCTGCCATGCCAAACCATGCACGCAGCAGCCACTTGCTTTAGTTAAAAATAACAGTGTTTTGTGAATGTTGATGCTTTTATAACAAATATTTATCGGGAGCATTTATGCTGGGATTTCATAAATTTCATGGAGAAAAAAGTAACATAACTAGTAACTAATTACTTTTGAAATAAAGTAATCAGAACAGTAACGTGATTACTTTTAAAAGGAGTAATCAGTAAATTACATTTTCAGAGTAACTTGCCCAACACTGTCTGTCAGAGGAGATGAGCTCACTGTGAGTACAGACTGTTTCTCTCCACTATGTTCTTTTCTCTTTTCACCAGTGAGTTTATGATCAAGGAGAAACACACTGTTTTGAAGTATGCCGAGGCTTTAGCTGGCCTCCTAGAGAAAACAGACCCTTTAGGTGAAGCTGTCTATCAGCCTCACACTGAAGTCTTTGAGTCCTGGGCATCAGAAATCAATGTTGCCAAGACAAAATAACAAATTATTTATAAAACAATTGAGCCAGTTTCACTTGATGACCAACATGTTAAAATAGTGCCCCTATTATGGATTTTTTAAAATGACCTTTCATGCAGTTTGTAACACAGCTCTAAGTGAGTGAAAACATCCTGCAAAGTTTTAAATCTGAAAGTGCACCATGTATAAAGTTATTGTCTCTCAAAAGAAAGTCGACTCTAAATCATTGAAAAGAGTAGTTTTTAAAATGAATCCCAAGCCGTTTCATGTTGACATCAACATGACACATTAGCACATTGCCCGCCCACTTGATGGTCTTTTCACGTTGGTCTGAATGAAAATGCAAATTCATTCTTTGCCGCTAGGTGCCGCTTTTAGAGCGGTAAAATAGCTGTTTCCCCGGTAACACTGTACACAAAGCAGCACTGTGCTCACAAACGCTGCTTTATCAGGCATTACAGGCATGATTGAATGAAAATGAAATCGACCAATCGCCAGTCAACGCAGATTAGCGTCATGCAAAGGAGGGGTTTGGAAAAATTAATCGTTGAGCGAATAGTTTGGGAGTCATTGAGCAAGTAAGGTAAAAGTAAATTCATATTATAAAACAACGAAAGTGTTTTTGACCTTGCATGCATGTCAACCTGTTGTTGGGGACTCCCAAAACCAAAATATGAACCTTTCATAACCCATAATAGGGGCACTTTAAATACCTTGGTACAATTCTGGACTCTCAGTTGAGTTTCTAAGAGATGCTCGCAGTATCCAGGGGCGTGTCTACGTGGTGGCCAGGGGTGGCACCGGCCCCCTCTGAAATGCCATAGGCTTGCTTTTAGTAAATTTCTAATTTTAGGCGGTTTCTATAGTGTGATCTTAATGACAATGTCAAGAGCGCACGTGTTTCTTTCTTAGTTTTTTTTCTTAGTGTGTATAGACCCTTTTCACATTTCCAGGGCTCTCAGAAGTGGAAGTCATCACAGGTGTGTAAACTTCTATAGTGATGAATGGAAACTGCAACAAATATATTTTTGTGCTTTCATTTGCTCCAATAGCAAAAAAAGACAAATTCATGAAAAGTGTTTCAATGATTTTCCAAAAGAGGAAAAAAGGTAAATAAATGACAAGCTGTTGATTAGTCACAAGAGTGAAAGGTCCCTCAGCCTTCGTATAGAAAGAAACACAATTAGTTTTATGTAATTGAATGGCAAGGTAAGAAAACACAAAGTATAGTGTTGAAAATGTACATTGATATATATATATATATATATATTTCTAGATTTACGATGCTAATAATTGTGGAAATGCATTATCATTCGCATATAAAAGACATCAGTGTGTAAACGGGACTTTTATTTTGCTCACATTTTGCGATGTGACCTCATAAAGCTGCGCCGCGCTCTGCATCTGTTTGTGATCCGGCTGAAGAAAGGTTTGTGGTTTTTATGTTTTTAAATCAATGCAAACTTACTGTCAATTTAAACGTTTTTACAGGCTACGATAATAAAGTAATTCATCTTAAATATAACGTTGTAATAGTTTACTTGGCGTTATTTTAGTGAGTAAAGCGCATCCTCATATTAATCACAGAAAAGGCGCGTCTCATCTCGCTCCAGATATCGTGAAGAAGCGACGAGAGAAACTGAGAATCCGAATCTTCTGAACCGAGTCATTCGTAAAATGATTCAGTGATTCGAATCAGCGCGCGCTGACGATAAACGAGAACAAACACAAACACGTTCAATGACAACTCAGGTGAAAAAGTGCAGTTAAATACACTTAAAGTGCTTTATTTTCGCACACTAATTTTGTACTTAATTTAATAAAAAAATATTCTTTAGTACTTTTAATAATCTTAAGAACATCTAAGTGCACTCGACTGAGCTGTTTTGGGACACTATGAATATGAACTAAGATGTGCTTTTAACATACAGAAAAATTTATCAAGTTACCACTTGTATCTTTCATACACTTCTAAATATACTCGATTTAATTTCAAGTTAGGATAACTATATAAAAGTGTAATAACATTGAACTGATTTTTAAATAATTCAAAGCACACTTTTAAGAAATACACTAATAAACGTCCTCTATATTTTTACAGTAGTATACTTTATTTCAATGCACTAAGAATCAATTTAAATCTCAGTGGTATTTAGTATACTTCTGTCAGGACCACTATCGTCAAAGATGATTGACAATTAGCATACAGTTTGGATTGGCGGTAATGGTTCCGTTCTGGGCAAGAACTCCCTGAGAGCAGCGATAACCCCCCAAGGTTAAACGGAACAGAACCAACATAAATGTATTGCAGATATCGTTAAAGTTCAATAATGTTATGTACACATTTAGAATTAGTCTGATTCAAGGAGAATCAGAAGGCTGAATCCTGACTGACAGAGGAGGAGCTGGGGATGGAGGAGGGTAATTAGCTATTGAGCAATGCGAAAACTGCTGATACTACTGCGGGACCTTATATATGAATACTTAGGTGTCGTATCCCATAGGTTGATGAGGATCAGCTGAGAGTCAGCTGATACGAGCTTGACTAACCGGAACTAACACTATGCTAGATTTTTGCAATTGCTACTGAAGTACTACTAAAGTAGAAATATTCTATTATTTATAGTGTATAAGTTTTACCATTTCATTTAGCACAAAAAATGTACTTGCTGCTATTTAAGTATTTTTTAGCGCATTCAAGTATACTTTATTTTGACCTGGAATCTTTACAAACCAACTGCAAACGTTTTCATAAAAATGTAATCTATTTAATATTACGTTCAAGTAATTGAATACCTAATATAAATCACAAATACCTAAATATGTATTTTAATAAGGTCATTTAAGTCCGTTAACTATCACTGTATATGACGTCTTCTTTTACCAGTGCACTGACTAATGAACTAGGCTGCTGACAGAGATTTCGTTTGCATTTATTTTTTTTCTATCTGTTAATTATTCTCTCATTAAACAGGACAAAGTGTCCAAACACAGAAAAACTCCTGGTGGATCAACTGAGATTCACGAGACACACAATTATAAAGATGCCGTTTATTAAAGAGGAGAGTGAGGACATCAAGATCGAAGAAGCATTCAGAGTCAAACATGAAGATACTGAGGAACAAACAAAGATGGAGTTTATTAAAGAGGAGAGTGAAGACATGAAGATTGAAGAAACATTCAGAGACAAACATGAAGATGCTGAGGAACAAACAAAGATGGAGTTTATTAAAGAGGAGAGTGAAGACATGAAGGTTGAAGAAGCATTCAGAGACAAACATGAAGATAGTGAGGAACAAACAAAGATGGAGTTTATTAAAGAGGAGAGTGAAGACATGAAGATTGAAGAAACATTCAGAGACAAACATGAAGATGCTGAGGAACAAACAAAGATGGAGTTTATTAAAGAGGAGAGTGAAGACATGAAGGTTGAAGAAGCATTCAGAGACAAACATGAAGATAGTGAGGAGCAAACAGGTTGGTTTTCATTCTCAAAGCTGAACTCACTCATTCGATCCTTAAAATGTGCAGCTCTACAGAAATGAATGATATTTATGAAGAAGGTCACAAGAGTGTAGAACTGTATTGGCCCGAATATTCATGGGTTTCAGTCACGTGACTTTTTTGTTGCGGCCGCCATCTTTAGGACCTTGCGTAGCCTCTCCTTGGTAATCGGAAATAAAAATAACACTTCACCAACAACGGAAAACAATGGTATTTAAAAAAAATGGATACTTTAGGATTAGATCCTTATTTACTGTCGAGCGAACTGCTGACTCCACTTAAGTCTAGTGAAAACTTACCAACTTGACGTTTGCTAGGTTGTTTACATCTACCTCATACACAATCCTTCTCCGTACACTCGGGTCATTTTCAGTTAAATCTTCACCTGCTAGAGACTTGTCCATCGGCCCGGATCCATCTGCCGCACCCGGCCTGGATGCTTGCGTACTCACTTTCAGATTCTGGGCCGAATCAACCGGACTAGATGCGACAGACGTAACTTGCCGACACTGCGGCATCCAAGCCGGACTCGGCCCGTTGCGCAGCACGCCAGATTTGGCACAGTTGCATTTCTATATCTACTGTACTGTTCATTAATATTTCATTTTAAATTAATAACTTTACCTAGACAAAACGTTTACTTTCATTTTAATTATATAGATTATAATACATAAATAACACGACTTAACAAATCTATAAACATCTCATTATTATGAAAGCAATTTTAAAGTCCATTAAATAAGGCATGAGGAACATTTATCATGAGGAACATTTATTTACAAAACCATGAAATTACAGCAAAAAACAGCGGTTATACAATAAGTGTAAATAAAATATTTAACACATTTTGTGAAATTACCCAGGCATTTACTTGAATGAATGAGGCATTTATATGTACACTTGGACTGTAACATTTAATAAATAAAGGTTAAAACATTACAAATTTAAAAGGTGTTTTGAAAAGCACATTGGTAAATGGCAACGTTTTTGAATTAAACCTTTTGTACTTGGTAAAATAATTTAAATAATTATTACCTAACTATGAATAATTTTTCAAGGTAATCAGTGAATACTGTTCTTGGTTGTTTCTCATTGTGGGACATTGTGCAGCATGTCTTTCCACATCTTAGTCTAGTGAGTACTTTGCTCGGGAGCAAATTAAGTGGGTGTGTCCAGTATGATTGAAATTTAAAGTGTGTATCATCCTAATTAAAGAGATAGTTTACCCAAAAATGAAAATAATTTACTCCCTTTATGTCGTCTACACGTGACAAACCTGTTGGTTTTGATTACCAGCATTCTTCAAATATCTTCTTTCTTCTGCAGAAAAACAAAAGTCAGGGGTTTGAAAAAAAACATTAAGGGGAATTGATGTAATAATGTAAATGATGACAGAATTCTGGGTTAACCATACTTTTAAGTAAATTAGTAGGAAACACTTTTCACTAGTTATCACTGTGCAGAACAATAAAATGCTTGAAAAATACACATTCAATAGATCATAGCTCCCTGTTGGTCAGTTTGCCTCCTCGGTTAAGATTCCCCCCAATTGATGCAGAAAACATAATATTATATATTATAATCATGAAAAAATGTGATTATACTATATATCGCAAAAATGTGGCGAAATGCGACTAAAATAGGAATACTCCACGTCTTAATTCGATTTGTGTTTACTTCGAATATGACTTTAGTCGGATTAAGGTAATTAAAAATCCCTGTTTACATGATAGATTCTTAATCAGAGTATTGTCTTAATCGTGTTAAAATCTGTTTTATTTAAAGGGCTCTATTCTATCTAAGTTTGGTCATGTTTGTGGAAGTGTATCATGGCACAAACAAATGAGATCTCTTGAGGACCTCAGAAAAAGAGTTGATGTTGTTCACCAAGCTATAAAAGATTTCAAAGCCATCTCTAAAGAGTTTGGACTCCACCAATCCACAGTCAGACAGATTGTGTACAAATGGAGGAAATTCAAGACTACTGTTACCCTCCCCAGGAGTGGTCCACCAACAAAGACCACTCTAAAAGCAAGACGTGTAAAAGTCTAAAAAAAAGTGTCTCACATTGCTCGGGGGGGCAAAGACCTCCTAATTATAAATAAAAATCTAATTATGTTTTGGGTTATATTTATGCAGAAATATAGAAAATTCTAAAGGGTTCACAAACTTTCAAGCAGCACTGTATTTCCAAATTACATAAGTACTTTAGTTTTCTTAAGTCGTATATTTTCATATCAAAACAACAGAATTTAAATTACATCCAGTTTATTAGCAACAAAGCACATGAGCGTGAATCACACTATCCTCCTTTAATCTCATACTGTAGGTGGCTGACACACTACAAGATATGACCGCTGTCTGTTTCGACTGCACTTACTTCACTTCTCCTCTCACTACAGCCACCTGCTCTTATCTAAATTCCAGGCAAAACAAGGTGAATCTCAAACAAGTCCATCCATTGATCAGTGTAGACAGAGTGTCATTGATTTTAGCATTTACGCATGTCTGTTTGTCTGTGACAAGTGGATATTTTGAAGGGGCACGTGAAAGAGACTTTTATTTGCTCAACTGGACAAGTGGCCTCATTAACAAAAACTAACTAAGGATGCACTAAAGCTTTCGTGAGAAGGATTCTGATTTTATTACATTCAGTGTGAATGTCGACTGATAATGGATAATGTATTGTCAGTAGCATGGTCGTGCCAGATGAAGCTTGTGCAGTCTTACTGTGTGTGTGTGTGAGAGAGACTCTCATGGAGAAATCAAAACAGCACACACAAGAAACTCACAGAAGAAATATACTGTGGTAAAAATGTATAAAGTTGGGTTTTTATATTTATTGCATAATAAGCAACAACACATAACCAAGAGTGATGTTTTCTTAAATATCAGGACTGCAAACGTGACACCGATTTTATACAAGTAGTTAACGTAAAGTGACTTACATTTTCGAGATATTGACAGATGAAAATAGTTCCAAAGAAAGATCACTGAAGAGTAGTTGCGCATCTGTGAACAACACACAACAGTGTTTTGTTACTGATTGATTCAGCATTTTTGTATGAATCCTGTTAGTCCGAGATTCAATGACCCATACATAAAGTACTTTGCTTCATTCTTGAATTAATCAGACATTTGAATGAATCAGTTGAATGAATGATTCAATGACTCCCTTATTAAGACCTCACATCTACTGGCAGTTAAATTTCATGTGTAAAAGTATCATTGCATTAAAAAAAAACATGTAATGTTTGTATAATCATTTAAATATTTTAACATGTATAAAACATTTATCTCTCAACATTGCAGTAATTTTGCTAGGCTAGGTAAATACATTCATGCTACTACCTCTGAGCTTCATAAATGCATCTAAATTACCCTTTCTGTGTGTCTTCTGTAGTGGATTTTGTTGACACTCATTTTGTTTAATGTGGCAAATACCACAGATATTTATGTTAGAGCTGATAAAACAGTGATGAGAATATTGCTTACAAATAAATGAAATTTACAACAACAACAAAAAAATCCTGTTTCTTACATACAACTAACTTTTTTACTTGGACAAATGAATGATTGATTTACTTGTCCAAAGGACAAGCACATATCAAGGCTTAATGTTGAGCCCTGGTTGTAGCAATGGTTAGATGCCAAAGCAAGTAATTTTTGCAGAACAGAACAAGAGAAAAACAAAACAATGGTACAGAATAACCATCATATGAAACCCCACTCACCACTACAAATCAATACAAATCTATAATTTATTTACAGACTCGCACTACACAAAACAATATAATGTGTTTGCAATTCATTACCCTTAATTACCCTTCTTTTAATGAATCTCCGTGCTGAATTTTTCTAATGATCAAAGCCAAGCTCATGCTGCGCTCATTAGAATATGCATCATGAATGCAAATATGCATCAGATTACATGTAATGCCTCTTTCAGTAGCGTAGTGGATATGGGACAGGGGTGTCCAATCCTGCTCCTGGAGGACAGCTGTCCTATAGAGTTTAGCTCTAATCCCAATTAAAGCTAATCAATGTCTTTGGAAAAACTTCTAGCAGATTTGTTGGGGCAAGTTGGAACTAAACTTTGTAGGACACAGGCCGACCGAAAGCAAGTTTGGACACCCTGGTGTAGGATCTAGCATACATGCATTACATATCTACATGTTTTGATGTTGATTGCTTTGAGCCATTAAACTGGGGTTAACTTTTTTTGGTTTGTTTTTTCACCTTAGACCTGATGGCACTGAAAGAGGAGGGGGAAGTACTGAATGAAATTGAGGAGAAAGATCAGTATGAGAAGCTTCATGATTTCATTACCGGAGAAAAATCTTTTTGTTCCTTACAGTCTGAAAAGACTTTCACACGAAAAATAGCTCAAGAGACAGAAACTAGGAATTATTTTGCTTGCTTTCAGTGTGGAAAGACTTTCAATCAACAAGGAAAACTTAACAGGCACATGAAAATTCACAATAGAGAGAAGCCTAACAGATCCCCTCAGTGTGAAGAGAGTTTCAATGAAAATGGAAACCTCGATGTCCACAGCCCTTTTACCTGCCAACAGTGTGGAAACAGTTTCACTAATAAAGGAAGCCTTAACAAGCACATGAGAGTTCACACTGGAGAGAAGCCTTACACATGCAATCAGTGTGGAAAGAGTTTTAGTTTTCATGGAAACCTTAAAGTTCACATGAGAGTTCACACTGGAGAGAAGCCTTTCATCTGCAAACAGTGTGGAAAGAGTTTCAGTCAACACGTAAATCTTGAATCTCACTTGAGAATTCACACTGGAGAGAAGCCTTTCACCTGCAAACAGTGTGGAAAGAGTTTCAGGCAACCTGGAAATCTTGTTCACCATATGAGAATTCACACTGGAGAGAAGCCTTTTACCTGCAAACAGTGTGGAAAAAGTTTCAGTCAACCTGGAACCCTTAATTACCATATGAGAGTTCACACTGAAAAGAAACCCTTCACCTGCCTTAAAGTCCACAGGCGAATTCACACT
Source organism: Sinocyclocheilus grahami (assembly GCF_001515645.1). Taxonomy (NCBI): domain Eukaryota; kingdom Metazoa; phylum Chordata; class Actinopteri; order Cypriniformes; family Cyprinidae; genus Sinocyclocheilus; species Sinocyclocheilus grahami. The sequence goes on from NW_015506974.1 coordinate 92,058, forward strand.
ATGGAGAGATTTTTTACCTGCCAACAGTGTGGAAACAGTTTTACTCATAAAGGAAGTCTTAACAGGCACATGAGAACTCACACTGAGGAAAAGCCTTACATATGCCCTCAGTGTGGAAAGAGTTTCAGTCAAGAGCGATACCTTGAAATTCACATGAGAATTCACACTAAAGAGATGTTTCAACTGAAAAGGTAACCTTCAGTGCCACATGAAGATTTACTCAAGAGGGACCTGTTTAAATGTTAAGTGTTGTTTTAAGTTTTACAGACAAGAAAAGCCAAAGAATCATTCAGAGACATCGGAGGGAAGCCTGTCATGTGCCATCACTGTGGAAAGACTTCCAGAAACAAAGCAAATCTTGAGTTTCACTTAAACTGGATGATGGCATAACATCTTCCGTATAGCTGCTTTACAGCTGAATCGCATCTTGCTACATTGACATTTGTTATATTTAACAAATAACCCCTAACACCCCTCACCCAACCAACGAGCCAACTATGACTTCCACCGAAATGCAACTAATGCCTCAAAAAGGCAGAACAGGCCTCTGGTTCCATGGCAATCGAAGACAAATCATCTGATAACACTGGTTTTATTGCTTAAAGGAATGTGGGCAGAGCAACTCTCACTACATTTCCAAGACACATAATGCCCATAGAAAAGGACTCTTCTCTGAATAATTCATAGACAAACATTTCTGAGAATGAACACTCATATCCTCAGGTCATTGTGTGTATTATTACTGTTCTTGTATATTGTCTATTGTATTGTATACTGTTTTACACATGCGTTATGATAGAATCGCTAGTTAATGTAACCTCACTTATACCATGTTAGGTATCTATGATTTATGTTGATGATCTAAATGAGAGTGTATATGTTGTAATGGAATTCTTTAATACTGTAAATTCTTTAATACATTCTACGTAAGCAACTTTTGAGAATTGAGAAGGTGACTGTAAGACTGTTTGACCTTTTCTTGCTAGAAAATAAACTTTCTTTAAAGTTTTATAAGAGATCTTGTAACGATCGGCTTTATTGGAAGATGTTACGTTTGTTAAAATGGGGTCAGAGTATACTGTGCGAGAGCTTTGAGTGTTTAAAAAGATGAGACAGACAACAATGTTAAAAGTGAAAATCAAATATGTATTTACAATATTCTGTTAAATGCACAGTCTTTCAGTTCCATACCCTAAAACAATCCTTAAGAAATCCAGTGTGTTGCTAGTCCCAAAGTGAATGTCCCAAAAGTGTCCACCGGTATATATACAAAAGTCCACTGTAGTGTTAATCCAAAGTGCTGGAAAAGTAGGTACTCCTTTAAAGCTTTAGAAAAAATCTCATCAACATCACACACTGTGCTTAGATTTTTCTCCTTAGCTACAGAAACTGGATCTCTCACCTTAGTCTCTTTTAAAGGGTTAGTTCACAAAAATGAAAATTCTGTCATTAATTACTCATCCTCAGGTCATTCCAAACCCATAAAATCTCAGATTATCTTTGTAACACAAATTAAGATATTTTTGACGGAATCTGAGAGCTCTGATCCTCCATAGACAGCAAAAATATTACCACGATCAAAGCACAGAAATGTAGCAAGAACATCGGTAAAATGGTCCATGTGACATCAGGGGTTGAACTGCAATTTTACGAAGCTACGAAAATACTTTTTGTGCGCAAAGAAAACAACGCTGATTACGTTCAGCAAAAGCACGCGCATGCTGAACGTAAACAGCGCTGATTACGTTCTTTTCGGCTCATTAAAAATTAATCTTGCTGCCGCATTCTGGATTAATTATAAAGGTTTGATAGAACTGGATGGAAGACCTGCCAAGAGAGCATTGCAATAGTTCAGCCTGGACAGAATAAGAGCTTGAAGCATGTTCCGAAAGAAAGGGTCTGATCTTCTTGATGTTGAATAAAGCAAATCTGCAGGACCAGGTAGTTTTAGCAATGTGGTCTGAGAAAGAACTCCGAGGTTTCTGGTTGTTTTTGAAGGAGTTATGGTTGATGTGCCTAACTAGATGGTGAAATTGAAGGTGATGGTCCTTCATCCAGCAAGAAATTAAACATGCTGAGATGCAAGCAGCTATCGTCGGATTATCAGGATGGAATGAGAGGTAGAGTTGAGTGTCATCAGCATAGCATTGATATGAAAAGCCATGTTTCTGAATGACAGAACCTAGTGATGCCATGTATACAGTCAAAGAACTGAGCCCTGAGGCACCCCAGTAGTTAGATGTTGCGACTTGGACACCTCACCTCTTTAAGATACCTTGAAGGACCTATCTGAGAGGTAAGACTCAAAACACTGGAGTGCGGTTCCTGAGATGCCCTTTGCCAATAGGGTTGACAGGAGGATCTGGTGGTTAACCGTGTCAAAAGCAGCTGACAGAACCAGCAAGATAAGTTTTGAAGATTTGGAATCCGCTCTTGCCAATCTTAGGGCTTCAACAACTGAGAGCAAGGCAGTTTTGGTCGAATGTCCACTTCTGAAATCAGACTGGTTGCTGTCCAGGAGATTCTGTGTTAGAAAGGCAGAGACTTGGTTGAACACAGCTCATTCAAGTGTTTTTGCAATGAAAGGAAGAAGGGAAACTGAATTTTAAACGTAAAATGTACTTAAAGCTGCAGTCTGTAACTTTTTTAGTGATCAAAATTTATATAATAAGCAAGTACACCATGAATCCATTTTCCAAACCGTGTTTCTGGCTTATCCTGAATCACTACAGTGCCTATAATAAGTGTTTATATTCTGACTATTTTAGACTGGTTCGGGTAGGTACTGCTACGGAGTAGCCCAGTACCTGCGTGATTCGTCATAGACATAAACAGAGAGAAGTAGCTCTGGCTACAATATTCTTACACAAGACGCATGCAGTTCTGTTTATTAAACGCTAGAGCGCTAAAAGTTACGGACTGCAGCTGAATTGGTATGGGATGTGGTTCAAAATGCAAAACAATTCAGCATTTACGCATGTAAACAAAACAATTCAGCCTCTGAATGAAACGCTCAACGTGTATCTGAGCACTGGAGAGAAGTCTGATATTGTTCACCTCCTCCTGTGTGAACCGTCCTCTGGCAAAATGTCGTAAAATTGTGAAACCAAATTGTCTGCCATAATTATATCACCTGGTTTTAGGTGTTTGAGAAGCCCACAGTCAGCTTTTATTGCCTTGTCTGAAGCACTCCCTCAACACAGGTCATCGGCAAAGGTAATTATTCCATTGTGTGCTACACAAAGCCTTAAGTGTGGTCTGTCCTTTATACTGGCTGTACAATTGACTCTGTTCATCAAATCTCACAGTGTCCGAGATGGCAACCTCGGTGCAGTCACGCACTAACCTACAGATTAGTTGGTTACCGTGGCTGTGCTACAGTTAAACTTTGTGGCCAGGTCTGTGTGGCCACAATTAAGTCTAAGTGTCAGACTCTGTTTCTGTCTCTTGTGACGAAGTGACGTGACGTGATATGTGACATGTGGCCAAGTATGGTGACCCATACACGGAATTAGTGCTCTGCATTTACCCATCCAAAGTGCACACACACAGCAGTGAACACACACACACCTGGAGCAGTGGGCAGCCATTTTTGCTGCAGCGCCCGGGGAGCAGTTGGGGGTTCGGTGCCTTGCTCAAGGGCACCTCAGTTGTGGTATTGAATGTACAGAGAGCGCTGTACATTCACTCCCCCCACCTACAATCCCTGCCAGTACGAGACTCTTTGGGTTACGAGTCCAACTCTCTAATCATTAGGCCACGACTTCCCTACGATTTGTGTTTGGTTCCCCACATGCTCCGTGTCCTGGTTTTCCCCCGTGTTCCTCCTATGCCCTTATTTGGTCCTTCCCGTTCCTGTCCTTATTAATGTCATTTGTTCCAGGTGTTCCCCGTTTAGTTCCATTGATCCCAGGTGTGTCCCATTAGTTTCCATGTGTATTTAAGCCCTGTGTTTCCAGAGTCCTGAGTGCTGTTTTGAATGTCGGCCCCGTGTCCTACGTATGTTTCCTGGCTTTAGATGACGGCACCATCAACTCTTTGTTCTGGCACTGGGCCAATTACCATCACCCCATGGACCTCCCAGACACCATGGAACTACACTGGAGGGAAGGGATCCTCCAGTGTCTGGAGAGCGTCCGGCCCCAAGCCAGAACCAGCCCGCCGACCGTTCCTCAGTCAAGCCCGCTGGCCGTGCCGTTCTCCCTTAGCCAAAGTGAAAGTGACGTGACATGTGGCCAAGTATGGTGACCCATACTTGGAATTAGTGCTCTGCAATTATCCCATCCAAAGTGCACATACACAGCAGTGAACACACACCCGGAGCAGTGGGCAGCCATTTTTTGCTGCGGCGCCCGGGGAGCAGTTGGGGATTCGGTGCTTTGCTCAAGGGCATCTCAGTCGTGGTATTGAAGGTGGGAGAGAGCGCTGTACATTCACTCCCCCCACCTACAATCCCTGCCGGTACGAGACTCAAACCCGCAACCTTTGTTTGGAGGATGAGGAGAAAAAGACTGTTCTCTGCGCAGAGAGGGCTCCAGTTCCCGAGTTTAGCCCAGAGAGGGCTCCAGTCCCTGAGTTTAGACCCCGAGTTTAGCCCAGAGAGGGCTCCAGTCCCCGAGTTTAGCACAGAGAGGGCTCCAGTTCCCATGTCCAACCCAAGGAGGGCTCCAGTCCCCAAGTCAATCCCAGGGAGGGCCACAGTTCCCGAGTTAAGTCTATGGAGGGCCTCTAAAGACGATATTCTGCCCAAGGATTTTTTGTGGGGGGGTAGTAGGGGTCGATCCGTGGAGGCCGGGCTGAGTGCCGAGGCCAGGCTCCCCGAGCTCCCTCTTCCGCCATGGCCTCCTGAACTGTCTACTTCTCCATGGCCCCCTGAACTGTCTACTCCGCCATGGCCTCCCAGTCTGCCTGCTCTGCCATGGTGCCTGAAACAGGTGCCACTCTGGAGGCCTGCCATCCATTGGAAGCCTGTCCTGAGAGGCCTCCAGAGCGTGGTTTCTCGAGAGAAAATTCCAGCAAGACGTGAAAAAATTCCAACAAATGCACAATTACAATGGAAAAGAGCGGCAGTGGAAGATTAGACTGACCTTTCTATGACCTGTGCTACAGCATATGGGGAAACCAGTGGTGCTGCTGGGCAGTGTGGACTCATCTCCATGTAGAAATGACGAAGAGGAGGTATCAGCAACATTCGCAATCAGTGACAGTAACGCTGGAAATGAAGTGTCCCCAACTAAGCAAGCCAGAGGCGACAGCGGCAAGGAACCAAAACTCCATCAGTGACAGAATGGAGAAAAAACCTTGGGAGAAACCAGGCTCAGTCGGGGGGCCAGTTCTCCTCTGACCAGACGAACCAGCAGTACAGAAAAATCAATATAAGACATAATAAAACAGACGATGAATAATATTAACAGCAATTATTATATGATGCAATCAAACTTATAGCAAAATGTGGTAGTTCTGTATGTTGTTTCAGGGTTGGCATCATCTGAGGTCCTCTGAGGGGTTGCATCATCTCTTCTCAGGTGGAATGAGATGTAGAAATGACGAAGAGGAGGTATCAGCAACATTCGCAATCAGTGACAGTAAGATGATTCTGAGGTAAGTTGATCTGAATTGTTGAAACATCTTTTACAATAATATCTCTATTGTAACATATAATATCTCTATTGTAGCATCCCCTCAAAGCACTCCTCCTGGCAGAACTTCAAAAAAACTTCCATGAAAAGCAAACACAGTTGGGTCTCTCCATCTTGGTCACAGCAGACAGCACACCTTTGACAAACTTCTCCATCACAGTGCTGCTTCTGTTGTGTGACAACTAGTCTATCCAGTCTGCTAAAAGCCATCAATATCACCATGAATATTAATTCTCCATCTAAAAATTAATGCAGTATTAAAACACTTTTTGACCTTGTGTACTTTAGTAGGATTTAAAGACTTACTTTGGAATAATTACACTGATTAAAGGTGCACTACATTTTTTTTTTGTTCAGAATGAACAACATTTAAATAAAACACCATCACCTTCAAACATAATTTTGTTTTAAACCCTGATTCACTGTGGTGAGCCTTTTGTAAGTGTTTATGTTTTAGACAGAGTGGGATGCTTTTTATGCAAATTTGTGCACTTACGTCACTCGCTCATGCTTGTCTCATCATATGCGTACATAGTGAGAAGTTGCTTCAAGCTGCTTTGACGTGTATCTGGTGAAGTAGTAGCATAGGTTAATTGTCACAGCGAGTGAGAAAGGTTGACATGGAGAAGCAAAATCTCCAACCTCTGGGGAGTCACTTGTTTTAAACAAACACTGAACAGGAGTCGCAATACTACTTTTAGTTGTAATAAAATCAGAATTGGCTCGGCTTAGGTGAAATCAATTAGGTGTACTACCATTGATTAATTAATTAAATTTCCAAGTCTCCTTCATGCTTGGTTTTAGCTTTCAGGTAAAATGAATAATTAAATAAAACATAACTCACCTTGTAACACTCCGCTTAATATACAAAGGAGGAGAACGACTCAAGCAGTTCAAAAAATAATTACAAACAAAAGACAAGTGTCCATCCATAGACCCAAGTGTATTATCAAGTCAACAGTGCACATACAAATAAACAACGTTAAAGGGGTCATGACATGAGAAACCAAATTTCCCTTGATCTTTTGATACAGACATCAAAAGATCTTTTGATCTTTGTATGCTTAATACATCCTGCAAGGTTTATAACTTTAAATGTCCTCATCATCAATATAAAAATATGAGGTCAGCTTATGCTCAGTTTGCATAAACACCGCCTCCAGACCAACACATCGACATAGGCCCCGCCCACTGGCATTCAGCCGCTAATGGCTAACACTTGATCACGCTGAATGCGAGTGTCGCGTCGCGTCAAAAATAAACTGAAATTACAATCACTGTCTCTATCTTGTCTACACTGGATACAGTATACAGATGTGCGTTCACTTTCTGAGACAGTCCACACACTCTAGTCTGTCGTCAACATTTGCTTTGATGTGTTTGGTTTAAACAGCTTGTTCACATCTTTGTACAGATATCAGAAGGATCCCAGCATAAGTTACACGTGGATAGTTTATTTTAAATGGCATCCTGGATCGTGTCAGAGGATTGATCAGAGCATTTTGTTTTGTAAATGAGGCACAGTGTCATGGAGAGTTCACAAAGAAACATTTGTTGAAAGATGCAGCTGCAGTCAGATCTAGTACCGCTTCATCAACCGTAAGTAAATTATTTAATAATGCTTTGTCTGGAAATGACCGTATTATTTTGATTATGTTGTCAAAACACTCGCGGATACTGTTTCCAATGCAATGACTTTCCAATGCCGATTACTGACAAGTCTTAAAAGGCCTGCCCCTTAAAAACAGGCAGTTTCATAGAGAGGATCAGAATGTGCAAAATTGTACAAAAACTTTATTAACATTATAAGCAAACCTCAAGGAACATATTGAAATAATTAAAAAAAATCCATGTCATGACCCCTTTAAAGGGGTCATATGATGCGATTTCAAGTTTTCCTTTCTCTTTCGAGTGTTACAAGCTGATTGTGCATAGATAAGATCCCTGAAGTTGCAAAGACTAAAGTCCCAAACCCAAAGAGAGATTCTGGTCCACGCCCTCCTAAAACGCCTCGTTTAATCACGCCCCCACATGTCTACGTCACTGTGTGGGAAGATTTGCATAACACCACCCAATGTTCACGCAAAGAAAGGAGGTGTAACTTTATTGTTGCTGCTGCCACCTCCGCCATGTTGTGAAGTGTGTTTCGTTGTGAAAGCGAAAATACTTTGTTTGGCCTTCCAAAAGAGGACACGATTAGAATTCAGTGGTTAAGTTGTATTTACAACACTGTTCCAGAACATTTCAACCCAAATATTCAGATGTGTGCAGCACATTTTATGGAGGACTGTTTCCTGATCCTGGGAGAGTAGACAACAATGCCGGCTGTTCTGATTCACAGTCTGTAAGTACGTTTTCATATTTAAAGAATTTGCCACTGACGATTCAAATGCTAGTTTTGGGCAGTGTAGAGTAGCACTTGTTGTTTGTCATTTCTCCGATCACAAATGCAGACATGGTTTTATGCTTACGCGGCGAGATGCAATGCAGCGCGTAAAAAGACAGTATAAGTCATTATAATCCGTAATTATTTCCCCACTGGATGCAACAAATGAAAGAAAAATAATGTTTTTTTCTAACCTTAAACCGCATAAACACATTTCATTACACCAAATACACAAAATAATGTTCTTTTTAGCAACATCATATGACCCCTTTAAGATATCACAAGCAAAAAATGCATGTGTATGCATATGTGTGCATATAGTCTCTCTCTGTTAAGCATGGAAGAATTAATAATAATAAGATCAGTCTCACTGGTTAAACAGTAAGTCTGAGAGCAGTATCTTTGAAGTATTTCCAACTGTTTAAAGTCCTCTGGGGTGAGTAATCCAAGCAGAAAAACCACAATATACTCCATGAAGGGCTGGTAAAATGTTCAACCATCCATAAACAGTCAGCGGGGATGCAAAACAGCTGATATATTAGGGACTGAGAACATGCTCTCTCGAATGCGTGTTTGCTGACTCATTATATAGAAAGAAAATACTGTAAACTTCCAGCTGGATTGACATAACATCACGTGACATCGGAGTGCTAGCTGAATCTCGTGAAAAAGAGTTTGGGGTCAAACACAAACACACATAAGGGAGAAAAGTACACAGGGGAACACAATTAACATATAATAGACAATGCCTTATTATCGGCAACTGATGCTAAAAATAAACCTCCCCTTATGTAGCAACGCTACAACATAATGAGCTTATGGTTGCCGTCCAGATGTCATAAAGAACAACTCATTACTCTGAATGTCCACCTGCGCAGTTTGGAAGACATGACTCTGTGCAGCATCTTCTGGGCTGGTCCAGGGCAGGGCCGTTTTAACCATAGGGCTAGGCGGGGCTGAAGCCCCGGGGCCCGAGCAAGGAGGGGGCCCGTGATTGGCTGTGGAGTAGATTGACTGGAGCATCGATCGCCAAAGCCACCACGCCCCCCATTTATTAGCGCTGTTATTTATTTGAGCATTTCCGTAAATTCCATGCATTACACCATTTGGAAATTGATACGTAAAGTCTGAATTTGGTTTACCAATCAAATGCATTTATTCTATATTTGACTTTTGAATGATATGTGCATGTATCTATCAGGTGATTGCTGCCCAGTATGTCTGCATTCACCTCTATTCACTTTGTTCTGGAGGAATCTGGAAATGGTCGCGCAAAGAACAATTCAATAAGTAAAAATGTCAGCAATTCTAAAAGAGAGAGGGGCTTCAAATACAAACGACATAATAAACATGACAGCTATCAGGTTATTTTACTAAAGCTGATGATGGAGTGGGGGTTGCTGGAGATGATGGAGTGGAAGTTGCTGGAACAGCAAGTGAACCGGGCACACGGAGCAGATCCAAACAGTGTCATCATCCACACAGATTTTATGTTAGTTTGATTATTATCTGGATTTATATTGTTTTTGTGTTTGAACAAACTATATTAATTTAAGGGTTGAGAGATAATCCGGTAGAAATATATCAATCGTTGATTGAAGCGCGTCATGATGTAGTCTAAGCTTATCATTTCAAGGCGTTTTAAGCAGGGTTTAAAACAAATGGTTTATACTGTTCATGGACATTACGCTGTGGGGCAGAATGCATTCTGGTAAATGCGTGCATTAAAACGGTTTCTACCTGATACACCTGCTTGTATTACTGACTAAACTTTCGCTCCTTGTGCTTAAACGCTCAAATATGATCGTAACCAGTTTCTGGTCCCAACCGACTCCAATAGTGTTTTTTTTTTTTCTTTTTCTTTTTTTCTTCTCATATATGGGAGTAGTGAGGGCCCAGCAACTGTTTGATTACCAATATTGTTCCAAATATATTCTTTTGTGTTCAACAGCATGAAGGAATCTCATACAGGTTTAGAACATCAACAGAATTTTCATTTTTGGGTGAACTATAAAGCAGCCTAATATAGCTGCTGTTACCATTTGTGTCAATAATATAAATCAAACATCAGAAAGAAAATTACTTGCTGTCCTTGACTGAATCACTTTTGTAAAATAAATAAGAATAAATGTATATTGAATTTATACAGTGAAGACAATTCAGTCTATTTGCACATTTTCTTTATGCAATATATTTATTATTCAGTGCTTTAAGTTTTTCAAGTAGGCCGTTTTTTATGATATTTGTTCTGTTGTAGCCTAATTTGTGACTGTTTACTTGTTTTCAGTAAGCTTATTTTTACTTAGGCTAGTATTATTTTTTATTGAATTGAAATTGGTAGCATAAATTATGAAATTTCAGTGCATCAAGAATTTTGATATGGTATAAAAATCCTATTTAAAGCTTTATATATATATATATATATATTTATAAGTTTGTATATACTATATATGGTGTCCATATACTTATTATAAATGTACCGTATGATTCGGAATAAGACAACAAAATATATATTTTTTTAAATATATATATATATATATATAGGGTACAACGGGGTAAAAGGTGCCTTTGATATTATTTTCATCTAAACCACTAGATGGCACAAAAACGTGGCGTAGCACTTTCCAAAACATCTGTTTTTTAAGATGCACCTGTATATTTGTCTGATCTTTGATGCGGTTGCGCGCAGCAGTGCAAAGTTGTATTTTTACTTAGGCTAGTATTATTTTTTATTGATATTGAAATTGTTAACAAAAATTATGAAATTACAGTGCATCAAGAATTTTTATATGGTATAAAAATCCTATTTAAAGCTTTATATATATATATATATATTTATAAGTTTGTATATACTATATATGGTGTCCATATACTTATTATAAATGTACCGTATGATTCGGAATAAGACAACAAAATATATATTTTTTTAAATATATATATATATATATATAGGGTACAACGGGGTAAAAGGTGCCTTTGATATTATTTTCATCTAAACCACTAGATGGCACAAAAACGTGGCGTAGCACTTTCCAAAACATCTGTTTTTTAAGATGCACCTGTATATTTGTCTGATCTTTGATGCGGTTGCGCGCAGCAGTGCAAAGTTGATTCTGTGCTTACCTGATCTAATATTTTATGTTTTTAAAAAATTTGTAGATTTAAGTAGCAAATGAGAATCGCTAAAATTAAGCATATATCTTGAGAGAAAGGTCTTCTTTGTGATTTTTTGTTTTAGATAATTAAAGCAACGGTTTTTAAATAACGAAAGAATATGTAAAAGTATGGTATTTTAGCCCCCTGCTGTTGGGGCTAAAGGCGTACAGTAATTAACATGATAATTAATAGAAGGCTGACTGTTCCATTTGTTGACATGACATGGTTAGATTCAGATGTAAATATCATATATTATGTTGGGTGTCCATATTAGAGATAATCACCATGTTTAGAATTAAACCATCATATTTAAAAACATGATATTAATCATATCATATAATAAAATATAATTTGCTGTTACTACTGTAAATATATATTCAATTATTACTGGATCTCCTTCAATCCTTTCAGAATCTTTACTTATTAAAACGATTTAGTTTCTGTATTTTAAAATATATTTTTTTATATTATAACACATTTTAATGACAGCATATTTATTGGGGAAAAAATGTATACTTTTATTTTTCAAAATAAGCAGAAAATAGTACAAACTTTGCTAAAGGGTGTTATATAGTGAATGAGGTGATTAGAAACAGCTGTGTGCAATGAGTGCAATCAGTGCAGTGTGCAAATCGTGCAAAGAATGATGGGATATGTAGTCCGGGGTGCTATGCAACAGTTTGTGTTGTGCGAGAGTCAATGTAATGGAAAGGGTGACCTCTGGTGGTGAATAAACGGAAGTCCATGGACCGAATTCGTGACATAATGTTGATATACAGAACAAATCACTGTTTGAATTTGTTCAGATTATTCTTGAGAAAACATGACAAAATGTATTATATACATGACAACATTTATACAGTATATAGTATAATTGATGTTTCTGCTATCCAAAAGTGTGTTTAAGTGTGTAAAGTAGTTTTTCTGTTGCCTATTTTCTGCTTTTCTGAGCTGAGGAACTATGGTAATTAACTTGAAATCCCAGTACTGCACCATAAAAAAAAATAATGCAGTTTCAGCAGTTAGCCTATTTGTATTGTACTGTAAAATACACTAAAATAAGGCTCGGCCTTAAATTTTTAAGTACTATCAACTAGGTTGTTTTAGCCTTTTCAGTCTAAATTATGTTAAACTTACTTAAATTGCTTAACTTTTTTGACACGTTAATATAATTAAAAACATGTCATAACTTATTGATTGTATTTTTTACAGTGTTATAAAAATAATTGTGTCACCTATTCACTTGCAAATTTAAAAAATATGACTGTACGGCTTGATGCAGGTAAAAAAAATAATAAATCCCCAGTGATTAGTTTTTTTTCTTTATCACTGTCAGTGTGGGAGTTCTAACATCGGTCAGTTTCATGTTTATGATACTTATGCTTGTGGCATGAAACAACTCTTATGCATCATGTTAATTAATGTACAACAGTGGTAGAGTTTGAACCTACAGCCATTGGTTAACAGTCCAGATAAGTTACCTTTAAACTGTCTCACTCCACATTTGATGGATTTACTTAAGATGGTCACATGATGGTTTATAATAATAATAATAACTTTATTTTTATATAGCACCTTTAAAGGGGTCCTATTATGCTTTTTCACTTTTTCATCTTTAGTTAGTCTGTAATGTTGCTGTTTGAGCATAAAAAAGATCTGCAAAGTTACAAAGTCCAATTCAAAATGAGATATTTTATTTAACAGAAATCACTTTTCAAAAACTACAACGAACGACTTGTTTGGACTATAATGCATATTTTCCGGGATTTGTGATATCACAAAGATCGACGAATGGGATGAGACTTCGTTGAGCTGCACTAGAGAAGGCAACGAGTGTTATCACTCTGTCGAAGACACACTAGCTTTCCCAAGCCAGATGAACTTAGAGCGGTTACAATAATCCGGGTTTAAATCGCGCTCAAATTGATTTGATTTCGATGCAATATTTACACTGAAGCTCGCAGGCGGCTATGGTAAGGGGCATGACATTTCCCGACCAGGCGCCGAGTGCTGCCAATCACAACACACACTGGCCCAGCTAACCAATCACAGCACATTTCGTATTTCAGAAGGCGGGCCTTCATTTGATACAGGAACTATTCGAGCCGTTCATGCCAGACTGGGGAGAGAGGTGTTGTAATAATGTAAAATATGTGAAAAATAATGTGTTTTTCGAACAACCTAGTATGAGAGCTTGTTCTAGTACATCCCCAAAACAAAATCAAGACTTTGTAAAAGAGCAGAATAGGACCGGGCTCATGACATTTGACCATGCAGAGCATCAGGGAGAAGTTGGAGCATGGGGAGTTACTAAAAGTTCCCAATGCTTCGGGAAAAGTTGCATTTTGGAAGAGTCTTTGAGTATTTAAGAGTATATAAGAGTATTTGATTACCTCGGCAAACAGTGAGTCAATTGGTCATGTGCAGTACAGAATCTGCAAACATATCCTCGCACATGACAGCAAAAAACGCACGCAATAGGCTAAAACGTAATTAAGTTAGTTATTTAAAGTTTTCTATAGATATATTTAGCAAGTCTGTGAGGCAAGTATTTGCAGAGTTTCGGGTTCATCATTGTGAAGCACTCCTGGCCGAAATTGCAGAAAGCGCATCCATTAAACTAACATTGTGATATGCTTGAACTGTTTTATATCTATAGATTTTATTTTAGGCAAGTCGTGATAATTTGAGAAGGCTAAATTGATCAAACATAGGCTATGATCAACTCACTGTCTGCCGCCACTTGGTCGTTACTTTAAAAAACAAAAACTTATATTTAACGGACAAAAAAAATTCTCCAAACGTTTTTCTAAATTAACTTAATAAAAAAAGGAAACGAAATATAATCACTTTGACATTACAAATAAAACTGAACTATTTTAATAGCTGAAACAGTAGTATAAGCTGTTTTGGGAGAAGGGGGGAAAAAGACGGGCTCGGATGGGACTCAGGCCAAGAATTCTGATGAGCTGTCGGACAAAGGCCGGGCTCTAAGCCCTGTCCCCTACAGAGTGCAACCGTGACTGTGGAACTACCAATAAACCAGCTTGTGAGGACCGTAAATGACACTTGGGTGTATATAAAGTTAAAAGTGCAGACAGATATTGAGGTGCCAGACCATGCAGTGCCTTATATGTGAGAATTGGTGTAATATGCTCATTTTTCCTGGCACCAGTCAGGATCCTAGAGTTTTGCACACATTGCAATTTGTTAAGTGTGGTTTTAGGAACCCCAATAAGAAGTGCATTGCAGTAGTCAATGTGAGAAAAAACGAAGGTATTAATAAGCTTTTCAGTCACAGAGAGGGATAGCATAGAATGGAGTCTAGCAATATTTCTGAGATGAAAAAAGGAGTTCTTAACAGTGTACTGCACATGATTGTTAAAAGACAGACTCGAATCAAATATAACTCCTAAATTTTTTTATTTAGTTTGTGACTCCAAAACAGAGCCATAAATGTTTAAAATGAATGAGCCAGCTTTACGAAGCTGATGAGAGGAGCCAATGAGCAAGACCTCAGTCTTATCATTATTAAGACACAAGAAGTTTTCGGACATCCATATTTTTATCTCAGAAATACAATGTGTTTTGATACAGGAACTATTCGAGCCGTTCATGCCAGACTGGGGAGAGAGGTGTTGTAATAATGTAAAATATGTGAAAAATAATGTGTTTTTCGAACAACCTAGTATGAGAGCTTGTTCTAGTACATCCCCAAAACAAAATCAAGACTTTGTAAAAGAGCAGAATAGGACCGGGCTCATGACATTTGACCATGCAGAGCATCAGGGAGAAGTTGGAGCATGGGGAGTTACTAAAAGTTCCCAATGCTTCGGGAAAAGTTGCATTTTGGAAGAGTCTTTGAGTATTTAAGAGTATATAAGAGTATTTGATTACCTCGGCAAACAGTGAGTCAATTGGTCATGTGCAGTACAGAATCTGCAAACATATCCTCGCACATGACAGCAAAAAACGCACGCAATAGGCTAAAACGTAATTAAGTTAGTTATTTAAAGTTTTCTATAGATATATTTAGCAAGTCTGTGAGGCAAGTATTTGCAGAGTTTCGGGTTCATCATTGTGAAGCACTCCTGGCCGAAATTGCAGAAAGCGCATCCATTAAACTAACATTGTGATATGCTTGAACTGTTTTATATCTATAGATTTTATTTTAGGCAAGTCGTGATAATTTGAGAAGGCTAAATTGATCAAACATAGGCTATGATCAACTCACTGTCTGCCGCCACTTGGTCGTTACTTTAAAAAACAAAAACTTATATTTAACGGACAAAAAAAATTCTCCAAACGTTTTTCTAAATTAACTTAATAAAAAAAGGAAACGAAATATAATCACTTTGACATTACAAATAAAACTGAACTATTTTAATAGCTGAAACAGTAGTATAAGCTGTTTTGGGAGAAGGGGGGAAAAAGACGGGCTCGGATGGGACTCAGGCCAAGAATTCTGATGAGCTGTCGGACAAAGGCCGGGCTCTAAGCCCTGTCCCCTACAGAGTGCAACCGTGACTGTGGAACTACCAATAAACCAGCTTGTGAGGACCGTAAATGACACTTGGGTGTATATAAAGTTAAAAGTGCAGACAGATATTGAGGTGCCAGACCATGCAGTGCCTTATATGTGAGAATTGGTGTAATATGCTCATTTTTCCTGGCACCAGTCAGGATCCTAGAGTTTTGCACACATTGCAATTTGTTAAGTGTGGTTTTAGGAACCCCAATAAGAAGTGCATTGCAGTAGTCAATGTGAGAAAAAACGAAGGTATTAATAAGCTTTTCAGTCACAGAGAGGGATAGCATAGAATGGAGTCTAGCAATATTTCTGAGATGAAAAAAGGAGTTCTTAACAGTGTACTGCACATGATTGTTAAAAGACAGACTCGAATCAAATATAACTCCTAAATTTTTTTATTTAGTTTGTGACTCCAAAACAGAGCCATAAATGTTTAAAATGAATGAGCCAGCTTTACGAAGCTGATGAGAGGAGCCAATGAGCAAGACCTCAGTCTTATCATTATTAAGACACAAGAAGTTTTCGGACATCCATATTTTTATCTCAGAAATACAATGTGTTAAAAAAAAAAGTACATCCAAATTTTGACCAGGCCTAGAATGAATATAAATCTGAGTGTCGTCTGCATAAAAATGATAATTAAGCCCAAGTGATCTTAGAAGCATTCAGAGTGGAAATATGTAAATGCTAAAAAGTAAGGGGCCTAAAATTGAACCTTGAGGAACACCCGTACGGACAGAGCCCATCTCAAGCTGTTTAGTGGCTCACAGGCTGAGATACCAGTAAGAGATCATTAGTTTTGCCAATTTGCAATTTAGTTGTTAGATTTAGCGACTCCCGTCCCTATTGTGTCTTAAAAAACGCCTAGCAACAAATACAGGAACTTCTTGGGCAAACCTTATCTAGTTTCTGAGACACACCAGTGTGACATCATAGAGACACTTAGTGACCAGTTTGATCTAATTTCCACTGAAAGCATTTGGCAACAGTAATGATTATGATGTGTTTATCCTAATCAGGAAAAGGCTGCAGTGAGTCGAGTTGAAGGATGACTGGAGCAGGAGATCAATGATCTGAGGAGGAAAGACTCTGAGCTGGACCAGCTTTAACACACACAGGATCACATCGCTTTCCTGCAGGAAACAGATCTAGAAGAACAGGATCATAGTGGACTTGAGTAAGATCCTGCGATGACAGAGAAGCATTTAGTGAGAGCAGAATGAGCAGTTGACTGCAATTTTGGCAGGGTTTCTGTGCGTTAATATGTGATCGTCAGACTCATCTGATCATCTTCTTTTGAAAGAATAGGCACTTACTAATGGATTTCCACTCTAGACAAGATTAAATTAAATCTTTGTTTTTGTAGATCTAATGTCAAATAATAACTAGTTCACAAAAGTAGGTTTTACAAACAATCCAAAATTGATAATTTCATACCACAAATTAAATAGTAGATATATATTTTTTGGTCTTTGGCCAAGGATTCCAATTATATGAGTCTACGACAAAGCTTTCAAAATTTAAGTCAAAATTGATTTTTGTCAAAAAGTTTTGTTTTGGTTAGAGTAGCACCACCATCAGGCTGATTGGGTAGATACTTTGTCAATCTCTCCCCATATTGAGTCCAATAATTTTTCCAAGTTTCAAGACTCTAGAAAAATACTAATAATATTAATAAAGTAACAATGCACAAATCTGATATAGTAGTGCAGGTTACTGGTTGAAGTGTGGAGGTGTGAAGCTACGAGAATAGTTTTTGTGCGCAAAGAAAAAAAATAACGACTTTATTTAACAATTCGTCTCCTCCGTGTCACATTGCTGCATATCCGCTATTAATTTTAATTTTTGGGTGAACTATCCCTTTAATATACAGATGTAAATGATATTCCCTTCAGTTCTCTCATCTCTGTTAATGGCATAAATTAATCTCTCAGTGACAAACTGGAGGATTTCTGCAAAGAGGTGCTAAAAATATTTGACAGAGATTCATCTGTTCTCAAAATTGAGCTTATCTATATTATCATATAGAACATCATATTACAAATGTCTTGGGAATTGATGGAAGGATCGTTTTTGCAAAAACTTTAATTCGATAGTCAGTAACTTTGTAACTGCATATCAACTACCTGTCATTACAGTATTAGTAGACTGTCTGCTTAAAGGGTTAGTTCACCCAAAAATGAAAATTCTGTCATTAATTACTCACCCTCATGTTGTTCCACACCTGTAAGACCTTCGTTCATCTTCGGAACTCAAAAGAAGATATTTTTTCACATTTTCTCCCCTCATTGGGAGCAAATTTCATTTTTGGGTGAACTAAACCTTTCATATCTGCTAACACTTTATTAATACAACCTATTTTTACAAACCCTAACCTGAGTTTACATGTAATGAAATTTAGTTTACATATCGTTGCTTTGATATAGCAACGTTACTTTTAGTTAGTAGAATGTCTGAAGTGGACTACTGAAATAAAGTGTAACCTAATTTTCTTTTGACATAATAATTACACTGTTCATGTCTGCTGATTTCCACAGTCATATTCAGCAACATGGATCCCAGGACCAGAAACAACTTCCTACAGTGTAAGTCACTAAGAAAACTAAAGCATCTCCTGTTAAGCACATAACCTCAGTACCCTGAGACAAGAAATTATTCAGTAGCGGACGTCATGGGGGAAACACCTTTCTCCGAATATATATAAGCCAAATAAGTAAGCCAAATGTGACCTGTGCTGGCAAAGTGAGTTGGAATGAGCACAAGCTAATTTCGAGCTACAGACAAAAAAAGTCAAAAATTACGATTTTGGTCAGATTTCAGGTTTTCAGAAAAATTAGTTCATTAAAGGTCCCATATTGTCAAAACTGAAATTTCCTGGCTTTTTTCATGATAACTGAGGTCTAGGTGCTATGTAACTACCATATATGTTTCAAAACAGTCAGTCCACAGTAAAATGCACACAGCCTGCTTAAAGCCGCGTTTAACCACAGCCGTCGGCAGCAGATATGCTATCAAATTTCTAATTTGAGGCTGTATTACGTCGATACTGGCACCCAACATCACAACAAGATGATATTTTAAGCTCCTTATGTAGCGACATCAAAACCTAAAATAAAACTCCAGAAAGGTGTAAAATATGGGACCTTAAAGCCCTCGTCTAGAGATACCAATGCTCCAGATAGTAATTGACCTATTGGTTAGCCCCGCCCCCCTTAGATACTGTTGCTCACTCAGGCAACAAACAAAGTTGCTACTGTCTTACTATGACAGCTGTCAGTGTGAAAACCTTGTCCCAAGATGTTTTTGATAAATTTTGGACACAGAAGTATCATCATTCAAGTGGGACTAATATATGCCATGGAGGGATATATAAAATATTTCAAAATAAATATGTAAAAATACAGATCACAATGCAAACAGGAAAAGTATCATGTTACGGTCGTTACAATCACAATGACAACATCCCGGATCAACACTGTTCATGTATGGCAGGGTAAGATTACATTAATTTACATTTAACCAGTTTAATATGGAGAGGCACTGAAATGTAGACCTTATTTGATGTGTTTTTGACTTGCACTGTACATGACGTGAGAACAGTTTGCTATTTATGATTGTACATTAGCATTGACTCAATAACTTTAACGTTAGCTAGTTTTAGAATAGTTTTAAAATGAACATTTTCGTCTTCATTGGGATTGGGGCTGAATGTTTGGGGACATTTTTGCTCTGTTTTGTTTGGGTTTAGGAAATGTAATACAATAAATTATATTGTCTATCCTCTCAGGATACCTGGAATCAGTATTACAAGGACCCCAGGCACATTGTTTTTCCATTTTTGTAGCATAAACACCGTCAAACCGATGAAAGCTTCCGATTTTTCAATGTTTCTCTATGTGTCACAGTGTTGGTTGTGGTGCCCTGGACTGGCCACTTGAGGGCGCTCTGTCTGTTCTATGTTGTATGTGTTAAACTCCATTTCCCATAGTCCCCTGCTTATTAATTCTGTTCTGATCAGTAGCACCTGTTATCATTTACTCATTATCCCAGCTATATATACCATGCTCACTCTGTCTGTCATTGCGTCTGGATTACATTGTCTTCTTGGTTGGTGTTGTCGGTGTCAGGTTTCGGATTACCTTTTGCAACGTTTTGTTCTGTTTTGTCCTGTTATTATTTGCAATAAACTTGGTGATCTCATGTCGGTCTAAGTCTCTGGCAGTTCCCCGGGAGATGCAGGAGCCCGCTCCAGCCCCGGAGTTCACGGAGCCCGCTCCAGCCCCGGAGTTCACGGAGCCCGCTCCAGCCCCGGAGTTCACGGAGCCCGCTCCAGCCCCGGAGTTCATCACCTCTGTCTTTCAGACTCCCACTAAGCGGCGGAGGCAATAAACTGCACATGGAACTTACCCTGTTTCCTCCTGGCATTCCGTGACACTATGGTGCTAAAACCTAAAGATGTCCGAGTTCCATTCCCCGTGCAACTGATACTTGACTGCCATTGGCTCATCTGCATTCGAGGGGAGGGGCTTACCGATAGGTCAATTAAACATCTAAAACTATTTTTATGATATCCGTCAAGCTCAAGCCTATATTTGCTCATTCAAACCTTTGGGGGTTTTCAAGCCACCTGGTTTTCTACCTAATCTTTCTACCCCCAAATCAGAGAACCTCAACATTCTTGCTCCCCCTATTTCATCCAACCTATTCTCATTATAATAAAATTAATTATCTTTATTGTTGTGGTGTGGTGGTCCTTGCTGTTACGTATCTGGTCCATGAACTTCCGTCTGCTAGCCATCAGAGGTCACCCTTTCCATTTTCATTGACTCTTGCACTACACACTGTTGCATATCACCCCGGACTACATATCCCATCATTCATTGCACTGATTGCACACAGCTGTTTCATATCACTCACTCACTATTTAACACTCCATCTCACTCCTTCTTACTGCCGAGTATTGTATGCGCATATCGCTAGTTGTGATAGCTACGTTACGGAGCCTGCTTTAAGTTTCTTAGTCTAGTCTAGCCTAGTCTTGCCTTGTCTGTTTCCTCGTTTTCTGATCATTGCCTGTGTACTTTGGATTACCTCTCTCGTCTTGCCCTGTTCGGATACTCTTTGCCCCTGCCTGGACCTTTGCTTTGTACCTGGATTAGCCCTCTAGTCTCGCCCCTGTTGGATTCCGTTCGCCGTCGACTGACCCTCTCTTGTTTACTGGACTGCTCTTGTTTTGTCTTCTATAAACCTGTCTGCCATTGCCTGACCCTCGCCTGTTTTGACCACGCCCTTAATAAAGCTTGCAAATCGATCCATACGTCTCACGTCTTGTTTGCCCCGTAACACTTGCTAGTGAATAGGACCTAGTTGAACACTATTGTTGCAGGAGCTTACACAGTGGTCGTAAGGGCTTCTCACGAGTGTTAACATCTTAAGACGGTGGATAGAGCTGTTTACCTAACAACCACAGAATCAAGTATCTTGTAACAACCAAAATCACACCCAACACTGTTGAATTTATGAGCACTTGCTGGTTAAGGATCTTTCCCAGACCCCTCACATCCCTATGCAAATATGTTTATCATTTTTGGAGAGTAGGGGGCATAATCTGATTGCTGTCATTTTCATACTGTTTCACGGCTCTGGTGTGGTGGGAGAACAGCCAGCATGCAGCAGATGTATGTGCGCAATCTGTAAGTTGAAGATGTACTTCACAATGGCAAGGATCTTCTTCATATGTCAAGAAATTAATGGCTGATTGCTAAAAATTCGGAGGGCAATGACATTCAACATCTCTTTTTATAGATAGAACAGCCCACTATTATTTGGCGCACTCGAAAGCAAATGGCCAGCGTCTTGCACTGAAATTATTCAGTATGGCTTCACTGTTGAGTGAATCAATATCAAAAGGAAACTCACTGAGATAACATCATCACAATGTTCAATTATTATAAAGCATTTTGGCTTTATTTCTTTTGTATGGTCTGTTTGAAGTCACCATTAAGGTGATTTGGGTGCTTGGCCCTTGACTTTGGTTGAATTAATTCTACTTCAACAATTCTTGAAAGTGCATGCTATCACTATTGTCTACAATATTTCACACTCCTGACCACAATGACATACCTTTATGTACACTTTTTAAATCAGTGAGTGACAGCTGGATTTTGACACATGAGTTCCTAAATTAGTGTAAGGGAAACAGGTCAATTTAGCTCAAAGGGAATTATTTTTTAATTTTATAGGGAATTTGGACAGAATCACTGTTTTACGGCTGATCACTGAGTCGGCCAGCGATTCCTTGAACGAGCCGTATAACATTAATTCTGCAATGAATATTAATATAGAAAGTATAGTGAAAACACTATTAGCACAGAAAGCACAAAACACAAGATACTTCTCTTTTCAATATAAATAAGGCTTTATTGGATAAATCTAAGACATAAACTAATGTAACACATGAACACACACATTCACACAAGTTGCTGAAAGAGAGAAAGTGAGGAAAGAATGAGTTTGATGGTTGTTCAGGTCTATGTAATTGCACATATTGCTATAAACTTGGGATTTCACATTTTCACTCTCTCAATCACTTAATTAACCCTTGCATTGAGTTCCTCAATGAGGCTAAAATTTATATTAAATGCAAGAATATAATACATTTTACAAAGTATTGATTGATAGAAACGTTCAAAGCATGAATTTTCAAACTCATACATACCCAACATGAATATAATACTATAAACTATTCAATAGTTATTCGAAAGACATACACAATAAGTGATTAGGACATGATAGTCAAATGTGTGGGTTACATACATACAGTGTTGGGCAAGTTACTCTGAAAATGTAATCTAATTACTGATTACTCCTTTTAAAAGTAATCACGTTACTGTTCTGATTACTTTATTTCAAAAGTAATTAGTAATTAGTTACATTACTAGTTACGTTACTTTTTTTCCCCCATGAAATTTATGAAATCCCAGAATACACGCTCCCGATAATATAATAATATTTGTTATTAAAGCATCAACCTTCACAGAACACTGTTATTTTTAACTAAAGCAAGCGGCTGCTGCGTGCATGGTTTGGCATGGCAGAATGCCAGCAAAGAGCGCTGCATTTATAATCTCTAAAAGACATCTCAGTTCATTGCAATCTCACAAATCTCTGTTATAACACAATAAATATATGCATAATGAATCTTTCATAATGTCTACAATTCGTGTTATAATGAGATGATTCGTGAGCACGCAAATTGCTCAACACTGCAAACAGGTGTTATAGCCTAAATAGAAAGTCTGCATATGCTTGCACCTGTTAATCGTTTTTATTTTTTATTAGTTCATGTTGCTTTGTACAATAGATGAATAACAATTTATTTGTTTTAGATATTTTATGTTTAGATATTTCTATTTTGCGGGAGTCCCGTGAATCATTTTATTCTCCCGCATCCCGCACACACACAAGTGTCTACCCACCCGCACCAGCACTCATCCATCTTGTCCCGCGCCGCACTCTGTTGCGTTGGGTCTCATGGAAGCAGGTCTCTAATACACAGGCACTTCACTCGACAGTGTGTGTGCTACATCCTTTTTACAATCTCTAGATTATAAAACACTGCATTCTGTCAGCAATGTGACGCAGCAGTAACGTATAGAGACCTTGGCTTGTAACTATACTCGTAATTACTATTTTGAAAATTATAACGCGTTAAATTACTCCGTTACTAAAAAAGTAATCAAATTACAGTAACGCGTTACTGCCCAACACTGCATACATAATATGGAGTTATGCATAGAAATGATTAGTTGCTCATAAGTCCTTTTAACATAATTTGGGTGCATATATACATGTAAAGCCAGTTTCTGTGCCATTCTGTGAATGTGAGAATGTGTTCTGAGGAACAAAGAGGTTAAAAGGCCGCACTCTGTTGCGTTGGGTCTCATGGAAGCAGGTCTCTAATTCACAGGCACTTCACTCGACAGTGTGTGTGCTACATCCTTTTTACAATCTCTAGATTATAAAACACTGCATTCTGTCAGCAATGTTACGCAGCAGTAAAGTATAGAGATCTCGGCTTGTAACTATACTCGTAATTACTATTTTGAAAATTATAACGCGTTAAATTACTCCGTTACTAAAAAAGTAATCAAATTACAGTAACGCGTTACTGCCCAACACTGCATACATAATATGGAGTTATGCATAGAAATGATTAGTTGCTCATAAGTCCTTTTAACATAATTTGGGTGCATATATACATGTAAAGCCAGTTTCTGTGCCATTCTGTGAATGTGAGAATGTGTTCTGAGGAACAAAGAGGTTAAAAGGTCTCATAAGGAATCTCAGTCTGGTTCTTGTCCTCAAGGTGGGGGGAAGTCAATCCGAGGAAGTCTTTTGCTCGAGATTTCTATCATGGATTTACATGTGATGGTCATGCTGTGCATCTCTTTGACCATCAATCTTGGTTACTTTCCCCAAATTTGACAAACTCCCTCGTGAGTTGGAATTGTCAATAAGTGTTCTTTTGTTTAATGTTGAAAGCTGTATGAAACTGCTAGTTCTTTAGGCTTATTCGGACTCATGGCACCAGGGTATGGTGGACAGATTTATGACGTTGTCTTGTTGTCCTGATCTCTGTTGTCCTGGAATCTTAAACTGTCTGATTCGCTCTGATACCCTACATTAGCATTGAAGTCTTTAATGGGGTTGTGATGTATGTGCTTAATGTTTCAGCACACTAGGAGGCGCTGAAGATCACTACCGTGTGTATGTTATGTTATCAATGAAGAAAAAGACTTCAGAGTTCTCAGTAAATTAGAAGTGAGTTGACACAGCACTCGTCTCAGCGTATTATTCATGTTATATAACAGATAAGATCTAACATATTGGCGATGAGGATTGTCTTTTCGAACGCCTGATTTGTCTGGCTACTGCATTATTGGATTGGATGTATGTAGTGAACTCGTGGAACAACACCCGACGAAATGGCTGTGTTTATCGGTCATATGGATGCCTTTGATGAGTCCGCTGAACAGTGGGCTACCTACATAGAAAGGTTTGAACAATTTGTTTCTGCAAACGACATTGCAGATGAGAAACAACTCGCGGTGTTGCTGAGTGTAATGGGTTCATCTACATATGGCCTGCTGCGGAGTTTAATCGCCCCAGATAAGCCGGGTGCGAAGTCATATGATGACATTGTGACTGCTTTGAAAGACCATTTCTCACCGAAACCGATCGTTATTGCAGAAAGATTTAGGTTTCATAACCGCAGTCAGCACGAAACAGAGACAGTAGGACAGTATGTCGTAGTTCTGAAAAAGCTGAGTGAACACTGCGAATTTGGGACGCATTTGCAAGACGCGCTGCGCGATCGCTTTGTGTGTGGGCTGAAAACGGAGTCTGTACAGAAGCGGCTATTGACGGAAGCAACTCTCACGTTTCAAAAGGCAGTGGAGATAGCAGTGTCTATGGAAACGGTCGCGTGGGAATCTCATCAGTTAAGTAGCTCTTTGAAAGTGCATGCACTGTCCTTTAAAGAGAAGGAGGAAATAAGTGCTACCGTTGTGGAAGAACAAACCATAATGAGAAAGACTGTTATTTCAAAGAGCAACAGTGCCACAATTGTGGTAAAAAAGGCCACATTTCCAGAGAGTGCAGAATTAAAGGGAAACACATGACTGAATTAAGTCAAAGAGGGTGAAAATTTTCCAACAGAAAAGGAAAGTGCATCAGATGGATGTGAAGGACTCATCTAGTGATGACACTACAGATACGGAGCTTGCATTGCATGTGATGACTAAAAAGCAGGAATTGTCACACATTCGTCTTAAACCAAAGGTTGAAGGAGAAATTATGGAAATGGAATTAGACACTGGAGCAGCTGTCTCTCTAATTACAAGAGAACTTTACAACTCACAATTAGCTCATAAACCGCTGTGCACAACTGATGTGATCCTAAAAACATATACAGGAGAAGTGGTGTCTCCAGTAGGGGTCATCGAAGTTATAGTGAAAATGAACAAACAAAAAGCGAAATTACCACTTTATGTTGTGGAAGGAAGTGCCCCACCTCTATTCGGCAGAGAGTGGCTCAAGAAAATCAGGTTGAACTGGCGTGAAATTAAGAGTGTGAAAAAGGATGCAGTTCCTTCCACAGTGCTATCAAAACACAAAAATGTTTTCAGGAAAGGATTGGGCTTGTTAAAAGGTATCGAAGCCACAGTGTCACTCAAGCCACAGTCTCAGCCACGATTTTGCCAAGCGCGCAATGTCCCCTATGCTTTGAAACCAAAAGTCGAGGCTGAGATAAGTCGACTAGTGGAGTTGGGGGTCATCTCCCCTGTGACATACAGCGATTGGGCCACACCAATTGTGCCAGTTGTAAAAAGGAATGGAGATGTGAGGATTTGTGGAGATTTTAAGGTAACAGTGAATCCTACACTTTGCGTTGAGCGTTACCCAATTCCACGAATAGAGGATTTATTCGCATCATTAGCAGGGGGCCAGCGCTTCACTAAATTAGATCTTTCAAATGCATACCTACAAGTGCCCGTGACTGAAAGCTCATGTAAGTGCCTCACAATCACCACATCAAAGGGGCTGTTCTGTTACAATTGGTTACCCTTTGGGATTGCATCGGCACCTGCAATTTTCCAAAGGGCAATGGATCAGATTTTACAAGGCCTCCCTAATGTGCACTGCTACCTAGACGATATATTAGTGACGGGGTCAGATGATGAGCAACATCTCAAAAATGTGAACACAGTCCTCAGTCGTCTGGATGAATTTGGGCTATGTGTCCAGCGTGAGAAATGTGAGTTCTTTAAAGACTCGCTGGAGTACTTTGGGCATATCATTGATGCTCAGGGTCTTCATAAGTCACCTGAAAAGGTCAGGGCAATCATGGATGCACCGGCACCAAAGAACGTCACACAACTTCGTTCATTTCTGGGACTTTTAAATGACTATAGTCGATTTATCCCTAATCTGGCATCAGTGTTAGCCCCTCTCAATGCTCTTCTGTGCAAAGGTAAACAGTGGCTGTGATCTCAGGAGTGTGAAGATGCATTCGATAAGGTGAAAAACCTGTTACAGTCACAGAGTTTGTTGACACACTACAACCCACAGTTACCAATCAGACTGGCCTGTGATGCATCACCATACGGTGTTGGCGCTGTCATCTCGCACATCCTCCCAGACAGACAGGAAAAACCAGTTGCCTTTGCCTCAAGAACACTGAGTAAAGCAGAGCAAAATTATGCTCAAATTGAAAGAGAGGCACTTAGTATTATTTTTGATGTACGGAAAATTTACCAATATCTGTATGGGCGGAAGTTTACTTTGTTTACAGATCACCGGCCGTTGACAACCATCTTCAGTCCAACAAAAGCCATTCCATCCATGGCTGCAGCTCGGTTGCAACGCTGGGCTTTGTTGTTGGCAGCCTATGATTACGATATCCAGTACAGAGATGGTGCACACCACTGCAATGCGGATGGGTTATCATGATTACCGCTGCCAACCGCACCTCAAGTTAAGTTGGACACGGTGGAGTTACTTCAAGTAAAACAGCTGGATGCTCTACCAATACTGTGTGCAGATGTCTGTAAAGAGACAAGGGCTGAGCCCATGCTGTCACAAGTAATGGAGATGGTGGCAACTGGACGTTTTCCAAATGTCACGGATGCAAATAATGTGCTTGCCCCATATGTGTACAGGAAGGATGAACTAACTACGCAGCAAGTGTGACGGATGTGGACTTTCTCCTCCACTCTACGATGTGACTTGGATGAACACCACTGAGATCCGATAAGACACCACTCTGTGCAACGGACTCAAACTTTCTTTTCTTTACTGCAGGCTGTAAAATTAAATAAATCACCCCTTTAGTGGTTATTTTGCTGCAGGCATAAGTGACCCACAGCATGCAGTACACATTGCAACTGCGCTGTGTTGCATCATAACAGTATTAACAACATCGCAACACACGACCACACTTTACATATAACAATAGTAATAACAAACAAAAACATATAAGAAGACATACCTGTAAAATGAAATAAATCACCCCTTTAGTGGTTATTTTGCTGCAGGCATAGGTGACCTAAATAAAATGTTAAATAAAATTATCATTGTAGCCTTGCTAACGAGAGTTCACAAGCGGCCAAATAACTTATAAAATATATGTTAATAGTCAAATTAAATGGTCAAAATATTACCCTAACTAAATCATAAACATCAAATACTTGAAAACTCAACTTATTCAGTTCATTGGAGGCGTCATGTTGATCAAATTTTGGCACATCAGGATGATTGCGACAATGGAGATGAGAGTGGTCCAGAGACCATTGAAGTCCCTGAGGGGAATCTGACAGATTTGTGTGAACATCCGATCTCAGGAGAGACATCACGTCCTAGTCTTGATAAAATTCCAACAGGATTAGCACAATCAGAAGATTCAGCCACTAGGGACAATGAGGTGGTGTTACACACTCCACACAAAGAGGCTAAGCGCTATCCTGAACGCACCATCAAGCCTCCAGTACGGTTTAGCCCGTAAGGCTTACCTTGTTGGTATAACCCAATTCCATTGGTTGTATGTTAACAGTCATGGTGCTGAGTTTAATTTAAAGAATAAGCACAACACAGTTCATTGAATGATTCTACTGTTTAAGATTCTAGTGTTTTATCATAGTTGTTCTATATTTTGGTATTACTATAAGTGTTACATTATATAGGTGAATCTATGTGCACCTATATCTATGTATATGTAAACACGTAAAAGGAAAAGAAAGAGATCCATCTTAGTCTATGTTAAGTGTATGTAACATTGTTACTGAAATGGTTACAACAACACTAAGTGGGGAGGGAAATGTGATGTATGTGCTTAATGTTTCAGCGCACTAGGAGGCGCTCAAGATCACTCCTGTGTGCATGTTATGTTATCAATGAAGAAAAAGACTTCAGAGTTCTCAGTAAATTAGAAGCATGTTGACACAGCGTATTATTCATGTTATATAAAAGATAAGATATAACAGGGGTCATGACGTGATTTATTATTATTATTTTAATATGTTCCTTGAGGTTAAGTTATAATGTTAATAGTTGTTGTTTTTCGCACAAAAAATGAATAAATATGTGAAAAAATGATTATTTTTAAACCCTCATCCTGAACCTCTCTCTTTTTTTTAAGGTGCAGATCCTTTGAGGCTTCTCAGTAATCGGCCACTGTTATGATTGGCTAATGTCATTGCATAGGAAACAGTATCAATGCCCCCTCACTATTGCATGTGTGTTTTGACAACATAATCAATATAAAATGGTCATTTCCAGATAAAGCAGTATTACATCATGTACTTACGGTTTGTGATGCAGCTGCAGCCAGATTAATTATAATCACAAATTAATAATGCCTAATCATCACGTGTTTTATCTCCATCAGATTCCAGTCCGCTCCTACTGGACCTGAACACAGTGAATAAACACCTCCGTCTGTGTGAGAGGAACAGAGTGATTACTGGCACTCTCTCAGAGCAGCAGTATCCTGATCATCCAGACAGATTTGATGGATATAATCTTCAGATGTTGTGTAGAGAGAGTGTGAGTGGACGCTGTTACTGGGAGATTGAGTGGAGTGGGATGTTTGGTGTGGATATATCAGTGTCATATAAGAGCATCAGCAGGAAAGGAGAGGGTGATGAGTGTGTGTTTGGACGTAATGATCAGTCCTGGAGTTTGTTCTGCTCTCCCTCTAGATGCTCATTTGTTCATAATAACAAACAGGCTGAACTGCCTGTAGTGTCCAGCCGTAGAATAGGAGTGTTTGTGGATCACAGTGCAGGAACTCTGTCCTTCTACAGCATCTCTGACACAATGAGCCTCATCCACACAGTCCAGACCACATTCACTCAGCCGCTCTATCCTGGGTTTTATGCATTTATTGGATCATCAGTGAAACTGTGTTGATGAATCAGAAATTACATAGAAATGTCTAAAATCTATTCTCTGTATGTCTGCACTAATATGTATGTCTGAGCTCTCCTTTGCACTGGAAGCTCCTGTCACCTAGACAAATTCCTGTGTTGGTGACAGGAATGGCAATGAAGCTCTTTCTGATTCTGAAAAAAAAAAAAAAGATTCTACCCATAATACTTTTAGCGGCATCATAAATAAGTGTTAATGATTTGTTATGGTCTTATTTTTAGTATTGTATATTGAAGATCTCTCTCTCTCTCTCTATATATTTTTTGTTAAAGCTGATGCTTAGAAATGTTTATACTATTTAAGATCATATGTGACCCTGGATCACAAAATCACTCACAATCACATGGGTATATTTGTAGCAATAGCCAAAAATACATTGTATGGGTTAAAATTATCGATTTTTTTAGATGCCAAAAATCATAAGGATATTAAGTAGAGATCATGTTCCATGAAGATATTTTGTGAAATTCCTACCGTCAATATATCAAAATGTAATTTTTGATTAGTAATATGCATTGCTAAGAAAAAGACAGGTTTAAAGAAAGATTCTACCCATAATACTTTTAGCGGCATCATAAATAAGTGTTAATGATTTGTTATGGTCTTATTTTTAGTATTGTATATTGAAGATCTCTCTCTCTCTCTCTCTATATATTTTTTGTTAAAGCTGATGCTTAGAAATGTTTATACTATTTAAGATCATATGTGACCCTGGATCACAAAATCACTCACAATCACATGGGTATATTTGTAGCAATAGCCAAAAATACATTGTATGGGTTAAAATTATCGATTTTTTTAGATGCCAAAAATCATAAGGATATTAAGTAGAGATCATGTTCCATGAAGATATTTTGTGAAATTCCTACCGTCAATATATCAAAATGTAATTTTTGATTAGTAATATGCATTGCTAAGAAAAAGACAGGTTTAAAGGCGATTTTCTCAATATTTAGTTATTTTTGCACCCTCAGAGGCCAAATATTTTAGATGATGTATAAATCTCTATTTCAAAAAATGGACCCTTGTGACTGGTTTTGTGGTCCAGGGTCACATATGTGAAATATATTTTAGTCAAAATTAATTGATTGGATATAAAAGTGTTGGGTTTGTTACGAGGGTCAAGGAGGTAACATAAATAAATAAATGAAAGAAATCTCAATCAATTTCTACCTTTTCTGTTTTATTTAAATTTTTTGTATTATTATTATTCAAAAACTACACACAAGTGACTTCAGGGCTGGGCTTAGGCCAAAACAATAAACTGTTCTGATTCTTGTGCCTTAAAAATTTTAATAATTATTTTTCTCTTTACACTGGCATATTGAAAGAATCTCTTAACGCTGTACATTTTTGAATTTCTTTCTCTTCAGATTGTCTCCGTTTCTGTTGTTTCTTTGGTTGTGTTTCTGTAGTTGGAAAAGCACTCTTTTCATGGCAAGTATCAGTTTGAGCAGTCCCGGACTGGTCTTGCTTCCTGGTCAGATGCATCAGACAAGCTGTCTTCTTGATCACTCATTTCATTTGGGTACTTCTCGTCTTCTTTCAACAGTTCCTTTATTGATGTGTTAAGCTGTTAAGACATTAAAGTCATGGTGAATAATTAAGTATAAATAAAGTTAAACACAATACACAATAAAGGTAAAATGTTTTAAATACTTTATAGTTTAATCAACCAATCAAGGACTTAAAATGTAATTTGGTGTGCTCATTACTTTGAAAGTAATAACATAAACTTAAATAGACACAAGTGTACACAAGATCCTTATTTGAAAGATCAAAATTGGAACATAAATGTATCTAATTTTTTACATTTGAGTTTTTCAACATGGTTGTCATGATATTTTTCCATTCAAAAGGGCCCTCTGCAGACATTTATTGCCATTTCATTCAGCATCTGAATTTGTCAGTCTTCATTTATAATTTTAATTGTACATGAAAGTGTGCAGTAACTTTTTACAATATGCTCATGTTTACAATTGTGTATCACAATCACACAACTCATTGTCTTGAGTACAACAAACTTTTGGTATGGAGGAAAAAGTGGAATACTTACACTGGTCTCTGTGTGGCATGGAGTCAAGGTTTTTTTTTTTTTTGAAGAATTTCCTATTTTTAAGAAGCCATATCTGCTTTGCTGTAGCAGTTGTATCTCCACTAGGCTTGGGCTTCAGTAGTCGACTGTACTGGGTACGTAATGAAGTAATTTGTTTCTTCACTTTTGAAAAGGAAATGGAAATGTATTTATAAATGTTTCATATCATGTTAAATTACAATTGCATAAAGAATGTTATAAGATTCATGTTTTAGAGATACCATTTGAAATATAGAAACATGAAATGTTGGGGAAAATGCAATACTTTTAAATTTAAAGCTAAAACGCCAAGTCACTGTCTTGATGAGTGACTCATTGAAATTATTAATTCAAAACAACTGATTTATTCAAAAACAAAGTTTGTGGTCTGTTCACTATCGAAAGGTAACTCCCGTTGCGTTGTCGTTTGACGACTGCTTGGGGAAACTCCTGGGGCCCGTCCTTTGTACGTCGCTTAATACATCTGAGATGATTTGAAAGATTCCAGATCTAGTAATCGTGATAACTGATCTCTGGCTAATTTGGTTTTTCAAAAGAATTTGCGGATTTGATTAAAATATCTGGATTAAGTTGTCTAAGATTAGTGCACATTCTCGTGTTCCCCGAAAAGGGCAGATGTATCGATACTCGAGACCACATTCAGCGATTGGCTGGCGGCAAGACAGCAACGTAATGACATCATATAATTAAAAAAGACACCTGACGAAAAAACTTGACAAATTTCTGGAAACAGCCAAGCGAACAACCAGTTTTAATTTTTTTTACATGATTCCCAACTATTTATATTCATGATTTCTAGTATTTGTACAGGCTTTACATTTTTATTTCAGTGTTGTAATTAGCAATTCATTTAATTTTATATTTGAAGCAGATTTGTTATGTGACAGCGTTAATTAAAGTTTCTTAAGAGTCAAGATCATGTTATCTGCATCTCCTGCGCTCCATCAAGCCACTCCCATAATATCGGTCACCACTCAAATTAATGCGTGGCTCAGATTAAATGTGTAGCATGTGTGTAATCCAATACAATTATAAAGTAATTATTTGATCACAAATACAATTTTCAAGGAGTAAACCTGGTGGTGTCTATAGTGTTATAGATGATGACCACACAACATTATAATATTTTTTGTATTCATTTTTAAATTTATTATTGTAAATTACTGTCCGTGGATCAGTAGGGTACTCTTCTAATAAAGTAGCAGTGGCTGGGACAAATTTTAAGTATCAGTTCTGCTAACAAAGATGCGATCTAATCCTGTTTACATGAAATAAGCCTGCTCCCGAGCAGGTTTAAGCTTAAGGACCTGTTGCTATGACAGCAACTCCGGGATGAGCTTCGAAGAACCAACCAATCCAAGATCATGCCAAATCATCAACAATCAAATCCAGCTAACTGAATTAGCGACGTACGAAGAACAGGCCCCTGTTTACTCTTGTTACTGAAGCTTGATTTGTTAACATTTGTGTAGCTGCACAAACCAATGGCGCTCGAGTCCGCCAGAGGGGGTGGAGCCAACTGCTATATAAGTCGGCTCGGAGCATCATTTCATCAGAATCTTCTCCTTCAGTGACAAGACCATCTCTTCACTGACTCTGCGATGAAGCTGAAGCAAGAAGCTCAGCCTGCTCTCTCCCACCATTGAACCAAGCCACCTGCAGTGGAAGGAGTTCCCCTGCGGCCATCTGGTGCTGGAAAAGAGCATATTTTCTGAGCAAATTTCCAAGCGCTTTGTTTCAAATGTCGCTTCGCGAGTGTAGCTCGTGCAAGGACCTACTGAACGAAGCTGACGGTCACGACGAGTGTGTCGCCTGTCTTGGGGTTGCCCACGCAAGAGGCTGCACTCACCGAGACTTCATGTTCTCACTGCGAGAACATAAACCTTGCCTGTCTTCACTTGCGGATCGCCTTCTTTCACGAAGGTGGTCCTTCATACTCTGTTCTCCCATGCAAGAGGCTTGGTCTCCTTTTTCGCTTCTGAGGAAGAGGTGGTTGTTGATGAATCCATGTCTTTAACGGCATCTGATGCTGACGAGTGGGCGTGTTCCGGCGAAGAGCCTGAAGCTCCCCCTCCATCTCAGTCTAAGCGGCCCAGCGTAGACTCGGAGCCCGGAAAAGCCCACCCCCGGCCTACTCGACGAAAAGTTCCTGAAGGGACTACGTCAACCTTCCTCCCATCAGCGTCCAGCTCCCTTCATGCCTGAGGTGCACGATGAGCTCACCAAAACATGGCGGGCTCTGTACTCAGCACGTGTTAACCCCTCGACTGCTGCAGCTCTCACCACCGTTGACGGCGCTGAGGACAAGGGGTATTGCAAGCTGCCCCCTCTGGATGAGGCGGTGGCTGCTCACCTTCTTCCACTGTCGAGCCGTGGGCTTAAAGCTGCATTGGCTGGCGGCAAGACAGCAACGTAATGACATCATATAATTAAAAAAGACACCTGACGAAAAACTTGACAAATTTCTGGAAACAGCCAAGCGAACAACCAGTTTTAATTTTTTTTACATGATTCCCAACTATTTATATTCATGATTTCTAGTATTTGTACAGGCTTTACATTTTTATTTCAGTGTTGTAATTAGCAATTCATTTAATTTTATATTTGAAGCAGATTTGTTATGTGACAGCGTTAATTAAAGTTTCTTAAGAGTCAAGATCATGTTATCTGCATCTCCTGCGCTCCATCAAGCCACTCCCATAATATCGGTCACCACTCAAATTAATGCGTGGCTCAGATTAAATGTGTAGCATGTGTGTAATCCAATACAATTATAAAGTAATTATTTGATCACAAATACAATTTTCAAGGAGTAAACCTGGTGGTGTCTATAGCGTTATAGATGATGACCACACAACATTATAATATTTTTTGTATTCATTTTTAAATTTATTGTTGTAAATTACTGTCCGCGGATCAGTAGGGTACTCTTCTAATAAAGTAGCAGTGGCTGGGACAAATTTTAAGTATCAGTTCTGCTAACAAAGATGCGATCTAATCCTGTTTACATGAAATAAGCCTGCTCCCGAGCAGGTTTAAGCTTAAGGACCTGTTGCTATGACAGCAACTCCGGGATGAGCTTCGAAGAACCAACCAATCCAAGATCATGCCAAATCATCAACAATCAAATCCAGCTAACTGAATTAGCGACGTACGAAGAACAGGCCCCTGTTTACTCTTGTTACTGAAGCTTGATTTGTTAACATTTGTGTAGCTGCACAAACCAATGGCGCTCGAGTCCGCCAGAGGGGGTGGAGCCAACTGCTATATAAGTCGGCTCGGAGCATCATTTCATCAGAATCTTCTTATAGTGTTATAGATGATGACCACACAACATTATAATATTTTTTGTATTCATTTTTAAATTTATTATTGTAAATTACTGTCCGTGGATCAGTAGGGTACTCTTCTAATAAAGTAGCAGTGGCTGGGACAAATTTTAAGTATCAGTTCTGCTAACAAAGATGCGATCTAATCCTGTTTACATGAAATAAGCCTGCTCCCGAGCAGGTTTAAGCTTAAGGACCTGTTGCTATGACAGCAACTCCGGGATGAGCTTCGAAGAACCAACCAATCCAAGATCATGCCAAATCATCAACAATCAAATCCAGCTAACTGAATTAGCGACGTACGAAGAACAGGCCCCTGTTTACTCTTGTTACTGAAGCTTGATTTGTTAACATTTGTGTAGCTGCACAAACCAATGGCGCTCGAGTCCGCCAGAGGGGGTGGAGCCAACTGCTATATAAGTCGGCTCGGAGCATCATTTCATCAGAATCTTCTCCTTCAGTGACAAGACCATCTCTTCACTGACTCTGCGATGAAGCTGAAGCAAGAAGCTCAGCCTGCTCTCTCCCACCATTGAACCAAGCCACCTGCAGTGGAAGGAGTTCCCCTGCGGCCATCTGGTGCTGGAAAAGAGCATATTTTCTGAGCAAATTTCCAAGCGCTTTGTTTCAAATGTCGCTTCGCGAGTGTAGCTCGTGCAAGGACCTACTGAACGAAGCTGACGGTCACGACGAGTGTGTCGCCTGTCTTGGGGTTGCCCACGCAAGAGGCTGCACTCACCGAGACTTCATGTTCTCACTGCGAGAACATAAACCTTGCCTGTCTTCACTTGCGGATCGCCTTCTTTCACGAAGGTGGTCCTTCATACTCTGTTCTCCCATGCAAGAGGCTTGGTCTCCTTTTTCGCTTCTGAGGAAGAGGTGGTTGTTGATGAATCCATGTCTTTAACGGCATCTGATGCTGACGAGTGGGCGTGTTCCGGCGAAGAGCCTGAAGCTCCCCCTCCATCTCAGTCTAAGCGGCCCAGCGTAGACTCGGAGCCCGGAAAAGCCCGCCCCCGGCCTACTCTGGATGAGGCGGTGGCTGCTCACCTTCTTCCACTGTCGAGCCGTGGGCTTAAAGCTGCAGCGCATCCTTCAAAGCCCTGCGTACGATGTCTGTGCTACAGGTACAGTTTCTGTCTAAGCGCCCCACGGTGACTGTTTCAAGCCGCCACAAGCCAGCGTCCACACAGCAGCCTGCAAAGATCGCGCAGACTCAGCTCTCGCACAAGCCGGAGCTTGACATCCAACCGCGCCCCTGGTATCCCTTCCCAAAGTGCCACGGTCCCTGTCCTTGAGTAGTGCTGGACCCTGAGCCTAAGAAGTCGTTCTGATCTGCGTGCAGAGAGGATGAGGAGAGGGCTAGTTCTCGCAAATGCCAGAACCACCTCAAAGAAGGCTCGCGATCATTCCCCACCCCTTCGAGCATCTCTGAGCGGTGGAATTTTTTTTAACGGGGCACGTCAGTTCAGCATGTGCCACGATACACTACCGCTGTGTTGGCGGTCCCAAATACCTTAAAGAGCAAATTTCCTCTTCCTACATTCACACATGTCAGTTCTCCCATTCGGGCAGCGAGCCATCATCAATAAAAATAGAGCCTCTGGCCGTTCAGCTGCAGGCTTGGAAAGCCATTCCTGGCATGTTAGACTGGGTTCTAAAAACTATAGAACGAGGCTACTCACTTCAGTTTGCTCGCAGGCCGCCTGTATTCAGAAGTGTTATGCAGACTTCTGTGCAGAACAACGAATCTCATGTTCTTCGAGCCGAAGTGCAAACACTGCTCACAAAGGGTGCTGTGGAAACGGTCCCCTTAGCGAACAGCGAGTCAGGCTTCTACAGCCAATATTTCCTCATTCCCAAAAAAGATGGCGGGCTCAGACCGATTCTCGATCTCAGACATCTGAATCAGGCCCTCATGCGACGGCTGTTCGGAATATTGACTTTGAAGCAGATCCTCATGCAAATTCAACCCCCGGCCTACTCGACGAAAAGTTCCTGAAGGGACTACGTCAACCTTCCTCCCATCAGCGTCCAGCTCCCTTCATGCCTGAGGTGCACGATGAGCTCACCAAAACATGGCGGGCTCTGTACTCAGCACGTGTTAACCCCTCGACTGCTGCAGCTCTCACCACCGTTGACGGCGCTGAGGACAAGGGGTATTGCAAGCTGCCCCCTCTGGATGAGGCGGTGGCTGCTCACCTTCTTCCACTGTCGAGCCGTGGGCTTAAAGCTGCAGCGCATCCTTCAAAGCCCTGCGTACGATGTCTGTGCTACAGGTACAGTTTCTGTCTAAGCGCCCCAGCACGGTGACTGTTTCAAGCCGCCACAAGCCAGCGTCCACACAGCAGCCTGCAAAGATCGCGCAGACTCAGCTCTCGCACAAGCCGGAGCTTGACATCCAACCGCGCCCCCGGTATCCCTTCCCAAAGTGCCACGGTCCCTGTCCTTGAGTAGTGCTGGACCCTGAGCCTAAGAAGTCGTTCTGATCTGCGTGCAGAGAGGAGGAGAGGGCTAGTTCTCGCAAATGCCAGAACCACCTCGAAGAAGGCTCGCGATCATTCCCCACCCCTTCGAGCATCTCTGAGCGGTGGAGTTTTTTTTAACGGGGCACGTCAGTTCAGCATGTGCCACGATACACTACCGCTGTGTTGGCGGTCCCAAATACCTTAAAGAGCAAATTTCCTCTTCCTACATTCACACATGTCAGTTCTCCCATTCGGGCAGCGAGCCGTCATCAATAAAAATAGAGCCTCTGGCCGTTCAGCTGCAGACTTGGAAAGCCATTCCTGGCATGTTAGACTGGGTTCTAAAAACTATAGAACGAGGCTACTCACTTCAGTTTGCTCGCAGGCCGCCTGTATTCAGAAGTGTTATGCAGACTTCTGTGCAGAACAACGAATCTCATGTTCTTCGAGCCGAAGTGCAAACACTGCTCACAAAGGGTGCTGTGGAAACGGTCCCCTTAGCGAACAGCGAGTCAGGCTTCTACAGCCAATATTTCCTCATTCCCAAAAAAGATGGCGGGCTCAGACCGATTCTCGATCTCAGACATCTGAATCAGGCCCTCATGCGACGGCTGTTCGGAATATTGACTTTGAAGCAGATCCTCATGCAAATTCACCCCGAGGACTGGTTTTTGTCTGTGGATCTGAAAGACGCTTACTTTCACATCCAAATAGCGCCCCGTCACAGACCGTTCTTGAGATTCGCCTTCGAGGGAGTGGCCTATCAATACACGGTCCTACCTTTTGGTCTATCCCTGGCCCCCCGCACTTTTACGAAGTGGGTAGACGCGCCTCTTTCCCCTCTGAGACAGATGAGAATTCACATATTGAACTCATCTGATATGATACCTCGACGATTGACTAGTACTAGCCGACTCAGAATGGCAGCTTATCACGCATAACCCTCTACATTGCGAGTAAATCACTCGCATATGCAACTAAATTTTACTCTGGGCTACTAAATGATGTCTATCGTTAGCCATTGGCTAATAAATTCCTAGATTTTACTCGCCAGTGTGTGTTCAAGGCTATTATGA
Source organism: Sinocyclocheilus grahami (assembly GCF_001515645.1). NCBI lineage: Eukaryota > Metazoa > Chordata > Actinopteri > Cypriniformes > Cyprinidae > Sinocyclocheilus > Sinocyclocheilus grahami. The sequence goes on from NW_015506974.1 coordinate 130,727, forward strand.
GTTTAGCATAGATATACAGTATTTTCACTCGCTGAACACTGACTGAGCGCTTCAGAGTTTCGCTCTCAATCAAACGATCTGTACTTTTCCAATTAATCTCAATGAATGCGCAGTGCACCTGTATTTGACGCACTGTAAACTCTAGTGTGGAGGCACACGACTCGCCGTCGCTTTGCTGATAGATGCCTCCAGGTCAGCTTACATATCAACTGCCTCGAAATGATGGTGGTTTGTCTAGACCTGAAAACCTTCCTGACAGCCTTAAAGGGGCACTACGTCCTGGTCCGGTCAGACAACACGACATTGGTGGCCTACATCAACGGCCAAGGCGGCCTCAGGTCACGTCCCCTTCACAGGATGACTCGACGTCTCCTGCTTTGGGCACAGAGAGAACTCCCCTCACTATAAGCGGTTCATGTGCCGGACAGACTGAACCAGGGAGCAGATATGTTGTCAAGGGACAATGTAGCTACAGGAGAATGGAGGCTTCATATTCAGACGGTTTAGATGATCTGGTCAGTGTTCGGCAGGGCAGAGGTCGACCTCTTCGCCTCAGAAGACAACTATCACTGCCCAACCTATTTTTCAAGACAGCGGGAAGCTCTGGCCCACGATTGGCCCAACACCCGCCTGTATGCCTTCCCACCGATTGCCCAGGTTATCAGGCAAGTCAGGGACACAAAGTGCTCTCTCCTCCTCGTGGCCCCTCTCTGGAGGAACCAAGTCTGGTTTCCAGAGATTATCCAGCTGCAATCCACAGCGCCATGGTCAATACCACTGAAGACAGAGACCTTCTCACGCAAGCGCAGGGCATGATTTGCCATCCACAGCCAGAACTGTGCAGCCTTCATGCCTGGCCACTTGACGGGAGTCTAGCCAGCTCCCAGCGAGAGTCCCTTCTAGAGGCTAGAGCTCTGTCTACAAGACGCCTTTATGCCCTCAAGTGGTCAGTCTTCAACGACTGGTGTTCAGCACAGAACCATGATCCAGTGTGATGTGATGTGTCCCACGTGCTAATCTTTTTGCAGGAGCTGCTGGATAAGGGGCGCACCCCTTCCACGCTCAAAGTCTATGTGGCAGCCATCATGGCGATACAGCGCCATGGTCAATACCACTGAAGACAGAGACCTTCTCACGCAAGCGCAGGGCATGATTTGCCATCCACAGCCAGAACTGTGCAGCCTTCATGCCTGGCCACTTGACGGGAGTCTAGCCAGCTCCCAGTGAGAGTCCCTTTTAGAGGCTAGAGCTCTGTCTACAAGACGCCTTTATGCCCTCAAGTGGTCAGTCTTCAACGACTGGTGTTCAGCACAGAACCATGATCCGGTGTCATGTGATGTGTCCCACGTGCTAATCTTTTTGCAGGAGCTGCTGGATAAGGGGCGCACCCCTTCCACGCTCAAAGTCTATGTGGCAGCCATCATGGCGAATCATTCTCTCGAGGTTGGCCGGACAATTGGCAGGAACGACTTGGCCGTTAAGTTTCTTAGAGGCGCTCGGTGGTTAAACCCTCCTCGCCCTAGGACAGTGCCAGTATGGGACTTGTCTATAGTCCTAAAAGCTCTCAAGAGCTCCCCCATTGAGCCGCTTTAAACAGCCAGCTCAAGGGTCATGACACTCAAAACCGCTCTGCTTTTGGCCCTGGCGTCAGTCAAGCGAGTATCTGTCAGTGCTTCCTGTCTTGAGTTTGGACCCAGTGACTGTAAGGTTGTTCTTCAACTGCGTAGCGGTTATGTACTGAAGGTGCTCTCAACTCCTTTTAGAGCCAAGGTGATTTCCCTTTTAGCCCTCCCTGCAACGGATTGCGAACAAGGTCCCAACTTATTATGCCCTGTCCGGGCACTGCGAGTTTACATTAAGCGCTCAGAGTTTTTCAGACAATCAGAGCAGCTATTTGTGTGCTTTGGAGGCCGCTCTAAAGGGCTGCCTGTCACAAAGCAAAGACACCCTTTACGTGTGAGGGCCCATTCCACCAGAGGAATGGCCTCCTCTTGGGCCTGGTCCAGTGGAATCTCTATTGGGGAGATTTGAGCGGCCGCCGGCTGGTCGTCGTTGTCTACCTTTTTAGATTCTAGACAAAACTAATGGGCATATCAGTACTTACATGGTTGGTTCAGTTCTGTTGTGATTGCCACTCAACTTTTTTCTTTGTCAATGTCCACATTACAAAGGCACTCATGCTCCTGCCAAAGATGAATAAGTTTTCCCTCAATGGCGGAACTCCACTTTGTGGTCTTGTATATCTCCATTTCTTGTCGAACTTTGACTTCCTTTGGCTGGTCAGTGTATTTTTGGTTGTTGGAGGCCGCTCTAAAGGGCTGCCTGTCACAAAGCAAAGACACCCTTTACGTGTGAGGGCCCATTCCACCAGAGGAATGGCCTCCTCTTGGGCCTGGTCCAGTGGAATCTCTATTGGGGAGATTTGTGTGGCCGCCGGCTGGTCGTCGTTGTCTACCTTTTTAGATTCTACAATTTGGACGTCCCTGCCCTGCAGGTGCGGGTCTTATCCACCTAATGCTTAATTTTCCCCATCTCAAGTAGACTTCAGAACGTTCTCGGGGTCTCTTTGTGGCTCAGGCTTATGGAGCCCTCGCTGAGTGTTCCTGGGCTGAGCTCGCTGAGCAGGCTAAGTTCTGCGTCTGCTTATAGCACGGCGCTACTTTATACATTCCCCAAGCAGTCGTCAAACGATGATGCAATGGGAGTTACCTTTTGATAGGGAACGCTCCGGTTACTCACGTAACCTCGGTTCCCTGAGATAAGGGAACGAGCGTTGAGTAACTGGCCGTGCTCTAGCTGCACACGAATCGATGGCTGTCGCTTCAGTCGTTGATTCTGATGAAATGGCGCTCCGGGCCAACTTATATAGCAGTCGCTCCGCCCCCTCTGACGGGCTCAAGCGCCATCGGTTTGTGCAGCTACACAAACGTTAACAAATCAGACTTCAGTAACAAAGTAAACAGGAGTTTCCCTAAGTCAAATGACGACGCAACGCTCGTTCCCTTATTTCAGGGAACCGTGGTTACGTGAGTAACCAAAATGTTTTTTACTGTCTTTATGAATGGGTCATTAAATCATAAATTTTTTTAAAATAAAGAATTTTTCTATAAACAAACGCTACTGTGTTGCTCGGAGACGCACAACTGCTCTGCTGTGACTTAGTTTGTAACTACTTCTGTTGAGAACATTGTGTCTAAAACGTAAGTCACTTAATATTAAGTACTTATGATACTAATTTTATACAGTAGTTTTTGCTGTTTTGATACCTTCACAGGCCTCTCACAAAAAGAGCCTGCACGAGCATCAAGTAGTGTTACCTTGTTACCATTAATAAATACCTGTTAACATTTAATATTATAAATGTTTTTATTAAAAAAATAAACATTTTATTAATCAATCATTTGCAACTACTGACATTTTAATCAAGCTATGTATGCACTTATCCCAAAAAAGCATTATGGTTGAGCCATGGATAATGATAAATATTAACATAATGAATGAAGATAAATGTTTACCTCCGAATGCGGTTTGCTAATTGTCAAGACAAAACTAATGGGCATATCAGTACTTACATGGTTGGTTCAGTTCTGTTGTGATTGCCACTCAACTTTTTTCTTTGTCAATGTCCACATTACAAAGGCACTCATGCTCCTGCCACAGCTGAATAAGTTTTCCCTCCATGGCGGAACTCCACTTTGTGGTCTTGTATATCTCCATTTCTTCTCGAACTTTGACTTCCTTTGGCTGGTCAGTGTATTTTTGGTTGCAGTAGCGACGTATCATACACTACGATGTACAGTATGTTCTAAAATCGGCTGAAAATATCAAACATGGTTTGATATCCTCCGACTAGATGAATCAAAATCTGAAGCTAATAAATCGGGAGTCTGTGACCATCATACATTATGCCATTTTCTGTTAATTGTGTCAATTCCAGTCTGCAGACTTCTCTGACTTTCGGCAACTAGGGTCAACTTGTTCAGGGCTGCATTTCTCAAAAGCATCGTAAACATAAGTTAATCGTAGCTCCATTGGTTTCAATGGGTCTACGATGTACTTAAGCTTACAATGCTTTAGGGAAACGCAGCCCTGACTGTTAAACCGGTGCAAACATCGTGTAGTGAATTCCAGGCTTTAGATGGCATCTCTGCATGTGCCTCCATAATGATCTTCTCTTCAGGTAAGCCGCAGGTTAAACAGTGCATGTAATCGCTTGATCTTACTGGTGCAATTGATTGATGTCGCGTTATCATCATTGCTTTTCCTTCTTTAGGAACCTGAGTATTATGACAATGGTTCCCTTTATTTTTCAATAAACTTGTCTGTAATATTCATTCTTTAGACCATTTCGGAAATGCAACAGCTCTTGCCACCACTGGTTTATCTTTGTGCTTTGATTCCAAGTCACGTGCCATTTTACTGAATGGTTTAGAGCAGAACAAGCAGTAGTACTTTTTGTTGTATAGTCTGCCGTCATCTGTTTTCTTCTTCAACATCTTGACCGTCACATCAGAATTATCAGGTGAAGAGGATTCTCCGCTGTCATGTTCGTCAGATGAATTGGATTCTTTGGTGCCACTGGTAGCCAAGGAATTAGATTGTGTCATATCTTCTTTTACATGTTTGAGATCTTGATTTTTTTGACGGCTGACATGACATGAGTTCATGAGAGAGGGAATTATTTCACCAGTCCTATATATACTCAGTTCTTTTCATTCTTCTCTTATAAAAAATAATTTAGCTTTGAACCTTATTAAATGTGCCAGATCCAGCTAATTAAGTCCTTCAGGGTTATTTAACAACCACACATGTATGTGTGTTGGAGCAAAGTTGGAACCAGAGTTTTGCATCCCTAATTGGATGGAAGTAAATTAGGGAATCATGCAAAATACAGCTACCTTTAACACCAAAGTAGCTGCTCAGTGTCATTTTTAATGTTTGTGATCCTCTCTGTGAAAACCCAGCTAAAGTTATTTTGTTATTTGTTTTTGTTTCCGGCAAAGCGCATGTGCGACCAGCGTGTAAAAGTGCATGCATGGTGCTTCTCAATACTCAATTTGATGCTTCCTCGTTTCCTCGCTCCTCCGTCCTCGAGCCTGTGACCCAGAAACTGATCAAACTCAGACATCTTGAAGGACATCTCAATTCTCTGAGTGCACCACAAGGAGTGAGGAGGCTTTCTTTTATTTGGGCTGAACTGTTCTGGGACAGTGTTGTAAATACAACTTAACCACTGATTTCTAGTCGTGTCCTCTTTTGCAAGGCCAAACAAAGTAGTTTCGCTTTCACAACGAAACACACGGCGGCTAGAGTGAGCAGAGGCGGGTGGGTTTGACAACGGCACGGCCGGAGGGCTTGCGGCAACCACTTCTGTGGTGTGGCTCACTTATTTTAGTGAATGCATGTTTGACTAAAGACCAAATAAATTTTAAATTAGATATTTATAATTTTTTGACTGTGATATATTGTATTTAGTATATAGGTGTTATAAGTACTGTT
>NW_015506974.1:141812-142458 GCF_001515645.1 Sinocyclocheilus grahami
TAAGGTTACATCTGCACACACGCAACATGTTTTAAATGCCCATATAAAATTTTTGATAGAATGCAAGTTATATTTTGGGTACATGGACGCAAAATGCATATTGCCATGCTTGTTTAGTCAAAAAAAATCCTGGCGTTTACAGCAAATGTGTTACTCATGATGGATATTACCAGCTGTGTCCAACAACCAAAACATCAAGAACATCTCCACTACAATGGTATGTATACAGTTGGGATCTCCACAAAGGCTGTCAAATAATTAGAACTGCATTGTCAGCGATGCTAAAGCTTAGTGATAGTTGTTCAAGTACACTAAGCAACAAGACAAAGTAATGAATCAGGAAACTTTATTGTTTTTATCAAATTCATTAACTGCCAAAAACAACAATTCCTACATAACAGCAGGAGAAGAGAGCAGCTTGTTAGAACCTGTTTTTGAAAACCACATCTTCTTTAAGGAATAATTTTCTTTAGAATGAATTATGAAAATGTTCATTTTGGAGTGAACGACTCCTTAATTGCACTTAAAAACAACTTAATGCACTCAAAACTCATGAGAACTTATAAGAAATAAGTAATAGTTCCATTGCTGAGCAAGTTACGTGATGCTTAATTTCTCCAAATCTGTTCCGATGAAGAAACAAACT
>NW_015506975.1:0-1914 GCF_001515645.1 Sinocyclocheilus grahami
ACTTTGAAGAATGTGGGTAGCCAAACAGTTTCTGGTCCCCAATGACTTGATTTTTTTTACCTTACTATGGAAGTTACAACCAGCAGCTGTTTAGTTGAGACACATTATTCAAAGTATCTTCTTTTGTGTTCAACAGAAGAAAGTACTTTATGCCGGTTTAGAAAAACCTGGGTAAATTATGACAGAACCTTTAAAGTGACAGACACATCCATGCTTCTAAAGGTATCGGCCTATTGTTTTAATAAAATACAAAATAATACAAATCATTTGGATAGTCTGTTAATATAATATTCCATACATTATCAGAGCTTGGTAGACATAATTATTATATTTTTTAGAAATGATTAGATAAATTAATATATTATAATTAATGTTAGGCCCTATTTATTAATGTATCATTGATATTAGTCATAAATATATACATAATAAATAATCATATATGTCATATACAATTTGGCATTTTAAAAAAATCAAAACCAGCACCAAATTAAAACTGTTTAAGTCTAGGGGAGTAGGAAAATGAGCCTATTTTCAAAAATAGTGGAGTGTTCCTTTAAATCTACAACATTTAAAAAAAATAAAAATAAAATATTAGAGTTAGCACAGAATCAACTACATGAAAACACATCACTGTGTCGCTGGATGACACATTTTTAAACTCCGTGTATAACAAACTAGCTGCATGTTTTCTTTTCAGCTTTCTGAGCTGGCAGACACAGCAGAAACCTAACCAAATGCAAAAATTTCATTCAATGTCACCGTCAAACTAAACTTATTAAAAAAATAACACATTTTAAATTTCAAATTAAAATTAACACGAACATTAATAAACAAATAAAAAAATGGAAACAGTAAAAAACAAACAAAAGCAGAACAAAAAAACCCTCCACCAACAGCTCAGTACAATGGACAGTGCTAGTTTCAGTGTGATGGGGAGATCTTCGGCACTGATGTCCATGGCTACAGCTGCAGGTGTCAGACAGCAGGACCAAGGCACCTCCATCTTCACTGGATACACCTGTGATGATTACCTCCAGCTCAAGTGTTGCGATTCAGTCTATAACAATAGACACGAGTCATTACATGACCACTAGTAATCAGGCACGTGCACAGGTAGGGCTCAACCTGTGCAGAGCACATGCCCTTTTTGCCCTTACACTCCAAAGTGCCCTTTTTTTGGTGATGGTGTTTTTTTTTTCCTTCAATAAATCAATGATATTGGTCACCCTTTACATCTGTCTGTCTGCTTTACAAATATTTAGCTAATGAAAGGTATTAAAAAGAGCTTGTGATTAAATCTTGTTGGATCCGCTCAAACTGTCAGTAAACCTCATAACTCCAGCCCCTCTATCTTGACTGAATGAACTGAAGCTCCACAGCAGCTGAACTAGGTCTGCAAGGGTAAATAAAGATCTTGTTGTTTGAATAAGTACAGCGTTTTCTTTACGCAAGAAACACTGTCTATAAAGGCTCATCATTTATGTATTTGAAACTGAGTGCTGCGCCCATACAGCTACAACAAACACCTGCTGATGAAAACGTAACGCCGCCGTTTTAACGATGGACCAAATGCACATTTGCACACATTCACTGGTCAAAAACCCCGTAACTGCATCTCCGTAACTGAGAGTGATCCTCGTCACCTAGGTCAAATATATTTCTAAGAAATGTATGATTGCTGATACACTTAATTTATTAACATTTAATCATATTATATGGTCGCATGGCTAATTCATGTCTACGCTGTTAATATGCATGTATTCTAGCTAGCTAATTTTTAAATCTAGTATTCTATACTCTCTGCTCGTCTTCAAATGTATGTAAACATGGTTTTACTATAGTAATGTTGTTGTAACCAAAAAAAAATTGCAGAATCAAATCACTGTGAAATCTTTATATTTTATCATGCATAAT
>NW_015506975.1:3726-5187 GCF_001515645.1 Sinocyclocheilus grahami
GGTCTGTGCACGGCCCTGCTAGTAACGTTAGTTGACTACACAAGTTAACACGATCTAACTATGAAAATACTTCTAAAGCATTTAATAATCTTCATTACTGCTAATTTCAACATTTAATAATACATTATAAATTTGAAAGTTGTGGAACTGTTGTATTTTATTAACATCTGTAACGAAGATTAATAAGTACTGTAACAATTGTGTGTTGCTCATTGTTAGTTAACATATATTAAATGCATTAACATTAACAAATAGGGCCTTATTCTAAAGTGTTACCAATATTATAAAAGTATCAATGAATGTATAAAAAGCTCAAAAATGTACATCCACTTGGCACTCACAAGTGTAGGAAGATGAAGAAAGTTCAGTTATGGCGCTTTTCCACTGCATGGTACGGCTCGGTACGGTTCACTTTTGGGGGGTTTCCCACTGGGTACAGTACCTGGTTTTTTAGTACCACCTCGGTTGAGGTTCCAAGTGAACCGTACCGTTACCAAAACATGACGTGTAAACTCTGCTGATCACGGATTGGCCGGAGAGAATCGTCACTACCTGCGTCACTGAACTTGCGACACAAACACAACAGAACCGCTAGATTTAAATCAGCACAGCCGGCGAAGGATCGAACACAACTGTTTTCAACGAGTGCACCTTTTTTAACAACCAAAAAGTGGCTGTTTCGTTGTCTGTTGAGGAAGTACAGACGTTCCTCTCGTTGATAGCAGAGGAGCGGATCCAGCGAGAGCTTGATGGGGCGACGCGGAATGAAAAAGTTTTTCAGGAGTCGTGGCAGTAGAGACGGCGCAACTATAACGACATGTGAATAATCCCCCCCACTCTAAAGCGGTACTAAACTGCAGTGGAAACGCAACCCATGCCGAGCCGAGTCATACCACGCAGTGGAAAAAGCGCCATTAGAGAATAATTAGGTTATATGGAGCATGATGTTGCACCTTCACTGCTGAATAGCTTGAGGAGTTAAATTTGGCAGCAGGTCTGAGAGTCACCTTGAGGAAGGAAATATCGTCCCGACCTTGTCTCTCCAGAGGGACACCTGGAAGTCCCTGACGGGGTCTCTCCTTCAGCACATCGCCTCATGCAACTACAAGTTCACAGTAATAAGACTGCATTCACTTGCAGTGCATCAGCAGCAATTACTAGTGCTTAGACATTATTTGAACGACACTGGCTATGAATCTGAATAAACGAAACATTATCGTAATTTAACCTGTATGTAGAAAAGCCTTAATCACCTTTCTACAGCGACTGGGAAGTCACCTGTAGGGGAAAAAAAAAAAACCAATCCGTTGGTGACAGTTTTGCAATTCGTCCCTCAGTTTATAAACCATACTCACGAATTCTTAAATTGTTCCCTCGGTTTAACAAATCATGCCCAGGGATTAATAAACCGTACTATTACGTTCCCAGCTAGTCTAGGGTTGGAGGAACAAGTAACAGAAT
>NW_015506975.1:16162-17458 GCF_001515645.1 Sinocyclocheilus grahami
TTCGAGAACCAAATGAGCTCCTACTCCAGAGCAGGGTCTAACCAGTACAAGTACTAATCGTGACGCAAGTCGACATTGATTGGTATGAAAACGCCCTAACCCGCCATGATTTAAAACGCTGTGTAAACATACTTGCGAAATAAGTTGACACAATGTTTACAGTATGGAGAACAGCGATAGATGGACGGACGCTGAAGTGCAGGCACTTGTAGCAAATGTAGCACTGCCAGTTGTTGTTGGAGATTCTTAGTCCTCCTTTCCGTTATTTCAATCGCTTTACGTATACGTCGACTTTCCATGTCCATTATTGTGAAACCCGCGAGACACAACAAAAACACAGCTCCGATCACAGCGTCCTCCATCCTCCTGTTGTTAATGTTGTTCTTCTTTGTTTCTGTTGTTGAACGCCGCGCACAAATGACGTCGCTGTCGACCGGCTTACGTCACTTCTTAGTACACACTGTCGGTGCGAATCATAAGACTGTATAAAGCGAATGCAACCCTTTAAATGGTACTGGGAAATAGTTCGCGCAAAATCGTCCCAGTACTTTAGTACTGTACATTTAGTTCTGGAACTAAAGCGGTGCGAAAGGCCCTAGTTATATTTAAAATACGCAAGTTCCTTCACAGCCTATTCATACAGCACACATAGTGCCCTATTTTTACAGATTTTTTAAAACAGTGTATAGAGTTTAATTAAGCTGATATATAGCACTATAAATTCTTAATAAAAATAATAGTTTTGTTGCAAATGAATTGTGTTAAAAACAGGCCAAAAAAAAACTTAACGATTATAATTGCATGAGCCGAGTGACCGTGCAAATTCACTCCCTGACATTAGATGGCGCTTAATGAAAAACAGAGATACACATCGAATCCTATTTGATCTGCCGTTCCTCTCCATAACAACTCCCTCTTATCGAGATTTTTGTAGTCACTGTCGCGTTTGTCACAAAGCCCTTTATGTTCAGACACCAATGAGACCAGCAGCTCTACATTCATCTTGCCTCGATGCTTCTTCTTCGTCTACTTACTTCCTCTTCATTGTTAGGTATCAATGTGTGCTTGGCAAGACCGGTTTGTGCTCGAGCGCCACCAAGTCCTGTTTTACTGTAACTTCAGCAGCTCCAGGCACACAAAAGCGCCAATTTCATTGGTCAGCCAGGTTTTAATGCAGCGTGCCAAACCAAAAAAACGAGCCCGAGGCGTTTTTTTCGTGTTTTGCGCGTCGGTGTGCACACTCACATTGGCGCACTTTGTTTTAGTCCCGAGGCATTAAACGTTGGCGATAATCGT
>NW_015506975.1:17796-18868 GCF_001515645.1 Sinocyclocheilus grahami
TTGTCATAAAGCTCTTTGTGTTCAGACACCAATGAGACCAGCAGCTCTACATTCATCTTGCCTCGATGCTTCTTCTTCGTCTACTTACTTCCTCTTCATTGTTAGGTATCAATGTGTGCTTGGCAAGACCGGTTTGTGCTCGAGCGCCACCAAGTCCTGTTTTACTGTAACTTCAGCAGCTCCAGGCACACAAAAGCGCCAATTTCATTGGTCAGCCAGGTTTTAATGCAGCGTGCCAAACCAAAAAAACGAGCCCGAGGCGTTTTTTTCGTGTTTTGCGCGTCGGTGTGCACACTCACATTGGCGCACTTTGTTTTAGTCCCGAGGCATTAAACGTTGGCGATAATCGTCCCGGTGTGAATAAGCCTTTAGTTACCAGGTCATCTACAAGATTGATTGAAATGCTTAAAAAATTATAATACTTAAAAGTATATATAAAAAAAAAAACATTCATTCTGTGGCACCTAAAAAAATAATTTGGCATCTAAATTTTTTTCTTGCTCTAGCAGTTGAAAAAAGAAAACATTTCATTATTGGGGGCAGTGGTGTAGTGGTGTCTGGAGAAGTGGGTATACTCTTAATTTATGCCCCAATTTTTTTTAAAGCGACACAGCAAAGGATGAACACATTATAAACAGTCTTGTATATTTAGTTCACCCCAAAATGGGCCAGTAGTATTTGCATATTGTCACTTAACTTCTGCTGCTTGACTTCACGGAGTAAAGATCTGTCACGGTTCGCAGGTCTGTGGATTCCTCCTTTGTTTTGTGTGTGTCTGTGTGCGTGTGTGGCTGTCACCTGCGTTGCTGGGCAACTCATGATCGCTGATTAGCGATCAGGGTCAGCTGGTGTTGATCAGCTGCACCCTTTATATTGAGTTGTTTGTTGCTCATTCCCTGTCGGATCGTTGTCTGCTCACTCTCGTTCTCTGTTCAGTGTTCTCCCGTCTCCTGTTTGCTGCACTCGTATCTGTGCGTTGTTGGAGGCTTCCTGGGGAGTGACCGTCGGACTATTGTGGAACCACCTGCTACTGTGAGGATCTCTTGCTTTGTCTGTGGAGGCCGTTGTTCCT
>NW_015506975.1:19892-25137 GCF_001515645.1 Sinocyclocheilus grahami
GCTTCCTGTGGAGTGACCGTCGGACTATTGTGGATCCACCTGCTACTGTGAGGATCTCTTGCTTTGTCTGTGGAGGCCGCTGTTCCTTAGACTGTCGTCCGGTTCGGTCATCTGCCCATTGTAGTCCCTGCGCTGCTGAGGAATTCTGCACCTTCATTCCTGGAATTCTTTTATGCTGTTACCGGTTTGGTTTTCTGAAAATAAACCTTTGAACACTTGCAACTGAATCTCTTGTCTTTCCCTGTATTTACCCTGACATAACGATCCGACCAGGATGGATTCAGCAAGTGGATTTGAATGGAGAGAGTTTCTTACCAGTAACAATGCTCGTTTGGATCAACAGGAGGAACAAATCATGGCAACGGGTCGTGCAGTGCAGGCCTTGGTGGCACAGGTGTCCGAGGTAACTGCCCAGCTCCGGCAACTCAAGACGGATACAGCCGGAGCACCCACTGTGCCAGTACCATCGCCTGTACCCCGTCCATCTGAGCGAGTGGATCATCATGGCGAGCCTCATCTACCCCCACCCGCCTCCTATTCCGGTGAGCCACAGCAATGTCGAGCGTTTGTGACTAAATGTTCTTTGTTTTTCACACTTCAACCCACATCGTTTCCAACGGAGTGATCTAAAGTGGCGTTAATGATTACCCTGTTAACTGGACGCGCTGCTCTGTGGGGAACAGCGATATGGGAAAGTCAACATCCTTGCTGCTTCTCGTTCCAGTCATTTACCGAATAACTAAAGAGAGTGTTTGATCGAGCGGTCTCTGGTCGGGAGGCAGCCCGGGAGTTGGCGGAATTACAGCAAGGCAACCGCTCGGTTACGGACTATTCTATTGATTTCCGCACCCTGGCGGCAGAGAGCAAATGGAACGAGGAGGCATGACCCATGACCAGTTCCTGCATGGGTTGGCTGACCATATCCAAGGGGAGATTTTTGCTTTGGATTTGCCCACTAGTCTGGATGGTTTGATTGAACTGGCAATTCGTGTGGATAATCGTCTGCAACGGGCTTTTTGTCAAGGCGGAGAAATGCGTTTTTCATGCACAGTCGGTTCCGTTTTTGGGGTTTATTGTGTCGTTTAGCGGCTCTAATGTACTCCTGGTGCAACACGGTGGTTCTTACTGTGGTGGACCGGTTCTCGAAAGCGGCCCATTTTGTTCCCCTACCTGGGGTGCGCATGGATCCCGACAAGATTCAGGCTGTGGTTGATTGGCCAACCCCAGATTCCCGCAAGGCCCTGCAGAGGTTTCTGGGCTTTGCCAATTTTTACTGACGTTTCATTCGTAATTACAGCCATCTGGCCGCCCCTTTGACTGCCTTGACCTCCACCAAGGTGACGTTCGGGGGGTCCGTTGCAGCTGATGCTGCATTTTCCAACCTGAAAAGCCGCTTTGTTTCGGCTCCTATTCTGGTGACACCCGACCCTTCACGTCAGTTTGTGGTGGAGGTCGACGCGTCTGAGGTGGGGGCTGGAGCGGTACTTTCCCAGCGTTCCCTCGCGGACGGCAAGATGCATCCTTGCTTGTTTTATTCTCATCGTCTGTCTTCCGCTGAACGCAACTACGACATTGGTAACCGAGAGCTGTTGGCGGTTAAGCTGGCTTTGGAGGAGTGGCGTCATTGGTTGGAGGGCTCGGGGGTACCTTTCATTGTCTGGACCGATCACAAGAACTTAGAGTACATTAGATCCGCTAAACGATTAAACTCTAGGCAGGCTCGGTGGGCACTTTTTTTCGGTCGGTTTGATTTTTCTATTTCGTACCGTCCGGGCTCCAAGAACATCAAGCCCGATGCCTTGTCTCGCATTTTTGATCGTTCCGAATGTCCATTTTCTCCCAGTTCCATCGTGCCGGAGAGACGAATCTAAGGTTCGGAATGCCTTACAAGGGGTAACACCTCCGTCCAGTTGCCCACCGAGTTGTTTATTCGTGCCAGAGAGGTTGCGGTCCGACGTTATCCGCTGGGGTCACTCCTCTAAGATCGCTTGTCATCCAGGAGTGAAGCGTACTATTTTTCTGGTTAAACAACGGTTCTGGTGGCAGTCCTTGGCTCGTGACGTCCGTAGTTTTGTTTTGGCCTGTTCAGTTTGCGCTGTTGGTAAAACTTCCAATCAGCCCCCGGCGGGTTTCCTTCAGCCGCTGTCTGTCCCTTCGAGACCCTGGTCCCATATTGCGCTAGATTTTGTTACAGCCCTCCCACCCTCCCAGGGCAACACGGTGGTTCTTACTGTGGTGGACCGGTTCTCGAAGGCGGCCCATTTTGTTCCCCTACCTAAGATTCCTTCTGCCAGGGAGACAGCGGTCACTATTCATGGCCTCCCGATGGACGTGGTCTCTGACAGAGGACCCCAGTTTGTTTCCAAATTCTGGAAAGAGTTTTGTCGATTGCTAGGAGCGAGTGTGAGTCTTTCTTCTGGATTCCATCCCCAAAGCAATGGTCAGACAGAGCGGGCCAACCAAGATTTGGAACGGGTGTTGCGATGTTTAGTGTCTCAGAATCCGTCCTCCTGGAGCTAGCAGCTCTCATGGGTTGAGTATGCGCATAACTCGTTACCAGTAACGTCCACGGGCCTCTCTCCGTTTGAAGGTAGTCTAGGTTACCAGCCACCTATTTTTCAGAACCTGGAAGCCGAAGTCGCGGTCCCCTCCGTTCACGCGTTTGTCCAGAGGTGCCGCCTCACCTGGAGAAGGGCCAGGTCGGCTCTCCTCCGGGTGCAGGCACGCACTAAGGCCCAAGCCGATCGCCACCGGTCTAAGCCTCCCGAATACGTCGTTGGTCAAAAGGTGTGGCTTTCTACTCTGAACATTCCCCTCTGCACCGTTTGTAATAAGCTTGCTCCCAAATGTATTGGCCCATTCACTGTCACTAAGATCCTTAGTCCAGTGACAGTTCGCCTCAAACTTCCTCCGGTATACAGGAGAATTCATCCGGTGTTTCATGTTTCCAAATTAAAACCTGTTTTTCGTTCACCCATTAACCCGCCTGCCCCGGTCCCCCCCCCCCCCCCCGGCTCGCGTATTTTTCGTCCCCCCATCACCCCGCCTGCCCCGGTCCCCCCCCCGCCGCGTCTCGTAGAAGGGGAACTTACCTATTCGGTCAAACGGATTCTGGACTCGAGACGGAGGGGGCGCGGTTTTCAGTACTTGGTGGACTGGGAGGGTTACGGTCCAGAGGAGAGAAGTTGGGTTCCTGCTAGAGACATATTGGATCACTCTCTGATCGATGATTACAATCGACATGTATGTTTGCATGGGAGCGCCAGGGGGCGATTATGAAATTTAAATTAGCCACAGAAGAGGTGCAGATTTTGCAATAATTCAAATTGAAAAAATAGACTGCAGCAATTAACAATTTGTCAGAACCTGTACTAAATTACATGCTATTTTGTTTAGTTGTCTGTTTGTAGGAAAATCGTGATCTCTTTTTTTTAAAAATCGTGACTAACAATTTATCCAGAATTTAATATAAATAAGCACCAGTCAAGCTGCGATATCAAACAGGACCACAGGGAGACCAATAAACCAATAGACCAATAGACTTGCTGTCTTGACCTTGCATGCTACTATACAGATCCATTCAGAATAACTAGACCAGCGCATAATCTAAAAACACCTTCAGTCACCATCCAGTATAACACTCGTGGTTTTAAACCAAATACACACTGAAAATAATAATTTACTGACATCTAGACTCGAATCTCCACAATATATGATGAAATCGGTTGGGTTTTCTCTGTATTAGAGCTGTTTTGAACTTGCTGTTTGAACGCATTCGTTTACTCTGGATCCTTGGACCGAAGTTTACAGGAGTTTACCGGTTTTTAAGCTATTGTTTTCATTCTAATGTACTGATTAAAATTAGTAATCAATAATTAACTACTATTTTACCACTCTGTGCGCCTCCCCTGACATGCTGTCGTGCATGAACAGGCAGCATCTCTGTCACTGTCGGCAATCAGTATCCTCTCTGACTGGGGTCGGGGACGGAGCAGGCGCAATCATCAAACATATTTCAAAGGAAGCCGGCGCCACGGTCCTGACCGCTGTCTTTACGGAGTGTTTTTTAGGGAATATTTGTATTTTATTTTTATTTTTTTTACATGCGATTGGATTAGCTATTCATGTGGTGGACTGTCATGATTTTGCCTAATGCTGGACACTAATGAATGATGCGCATTAGAGGGGATTTAGAAGTGGGCATACGCAAAGCCGACTGATAAAGAAGTGGGTATTGTGGTAGATTGTTATTGGTTAAAAGATGAATTGTTCAAGTGTAATCATTAGTAATATAGCCATTTAAATATCCAGTTATACTTCCATTATAACCCCATATGCCTGTGTGTGGAAAATGCCTACGTGGCAGAATGTACAGACCTCAGATGAGAAACATCTGGGAAACATAAGTGGGGTCTATCTTTACCATAACAAGACTAGAGAGGGGGGGCTTTCTCTCTAGAGAATTGTATGCACAAAGGAACCATTCTATGTATGGAAAAACTGTATGGAATATATACCCCACGCCTTAAAGTCAGAACTGTATAAAAAGAAGACAAGATGATCATTCTAGAGATGTTTCGCTGCAGCGAGAGCATCTCCGCTTTATTATTTATTATCATTGATGATGTAATAAAGTGTATCTCCTGGCATCAAAACACAAGACTGAGTGTGGTTCCTAAGATGAGCAGCAGACGACACCACAAATTGGCACCCCAGATGGGACTGGAAAAGAGCAGAGGAGTGGACGACCACTTTGGGCTTGCTAAGACAGACAACGCAAACACGGTGGCCACCAAATAGGTAAGCAATTTTGCTTATATAATTAGTTTGGGTTGTTTGCTGGTCTGCTCTTGGTGGTAAGGACACTTAAAATCTGCTCTTCCAGAATTAAAAAATAAATAAATAACTAAAATAAAATATTATAAAAGGGTTTTTTGATGTCAAGAAATAACTGCATGCACAGATTTGGTTTAATGTTGGGAAGGCCTTGATAGGTAACCTAAATTGAAGCTAGATGGTGTAGGCAGAAATACATTACGTGTAATGGTCTGTATTTATTGTGGATTGGGCCTAAAAGGGCAGCAATCAACAATGAAGCAGATATAATAAAGGATAGCGCGAAAAGACCTACGGATACCGCTTTGAGAAAGAAAAAGGTGTAAGGAGGCTCGAAGGGCTGCACGGGTAGGTAGAAATTCCAGCTGGGCACTGATTTTTTACTGAGTTAAGGGAGAAATTGTCAGTA
>NW_015506975.1:25495-26403 GCF_001515645.1 Sinocyclocheilus grahami
GCAAGTTAAATAAGTATATTAAAATAATTATAAGTGTGGAAAAAATTGTAAAAAGAGAAGTAAAGATAAATAAAGAATTATTTTTTTTATAAAAGATTACATACTGAGTGATTGTAAAATAGAGTTGAGACTATCAATAAATACAAAAAAGGGTAAATGCATCAGACAGAATAAAGATTAAAATTAGGAGAAATTGGTTAAAAGAGTTAAATTAAAATTGCAGTATATTTTAGGAAAAAAAATTGGGAAGCAAAAGATATAGGACCAATGATGAAAAAGGCAGAACAAACAAGTGGGAACCAACAGAACATCCATTGATATAATTTTGTCAGCTGTATGAAAAATCAAAGATTTGTATGCAACCAGTTTGCTGGGAATTACTCAAGAAGTAGTCATCGACAAAAAGAAAATGACACAGATGACTACAACATCCGAAATAATAAACCAAAATGAGAGTTATATAAGGAAAGGCAGCGACAGGTATCAACTGAACTATGGTCTCAACATGACATAAATATAGGATTAATAAAATCAGCAAATCCAAGAAGAGTAAAAGGTAAGGGGAGGACATTAATAAATATAAAATAGGCAAGAAAAATATTAAAAGAGGCAGACAAGAAATACGAAGAAAAAGGAAAGATTATTATCTGAGCCGCCTCCCTATTTACCCATAGAGGGAGAGGTCCAAATCCTCAAGGGAACAGTAGAAGTAACTGGAGAAAGGCAAATGTAAGGACCAGTAGAGCTGGGAGAAAAAGAAAAAAAGGAACCAGCTGTGAAAACAAAGAGGCAAGAGAAAAACTAAAGTGAAGGATATTTACAGATGGATTGTTATAGACAGTTTTAATAGCATTAATAGCATTTTAATAATTTCTAATCAATGACTTAATAACCACAAACAACCTGGA
>NW_015506975.1:26413-30562 GCF_001515645.1 Sinocyclocheilus grahami
CATGAATTTACAATGAAAAATAATGAATTTATCTAAAGCATAAATTCATTTAAATAAAGCATCTAAGTTAATGATCTAAGTTTTTAATGTTAAAGTTAACAGACATACACTAACAGTTAATAGGGACCCAGACAAAGAGATAATGCGTATAAATGGAAATATCTCAGTTTAATATTTTACTGAAGTGTTTGATTTGATTGCTATAGCAACATCCAATTAAATTAAATAAACACACAAATATTTTTTATTTAATATTCACAAGAAGCAATGCCCAAAAAATAAATATAAAAAATAATCAGAAAAAGCTTTATTGCCAAGTATGCTTGTGCATTCAAGGAATTTGTTTTAGTGACATAAGGTTCCAATACACAGAGACAACAACACACAGACAATAAAATACAAGATTAGAATAAAAAATACACATATATAAATATAAATAGACAAAAATTGAAAAATAAAATTGAAAAATAAATCAATTGTATGTACAGTTGTGCTATAGATGATAGAATGGAATAGAATAGAATGAGATGCAGGGATGTACTAGGATGGAGGTGGTAACAAATAAATAAGGTAATTGCACATTTTTATTGCATAATGTAACTGTTCATAAGGTAGATTGCCTGGAGGAAGAAACTGTTCTTGTGTCTGGCTGTCCTGGTATTTGAGGCTCTGTAGCACCAATCAGATGGCAAAAGTTCAAAAAGGGGATAACTTGGATGTGAGGGATCCAGAGTGATTTTCTGAGCCCTTTTCCTCACTCTGGATGTATACAGTTCTTGAAGGGTGGGCAGAGGAGCACCAATAATCCTTTCAGCAGTCCGAAACGTTCTCTGTAGTCTTCTGATGTCTGATTTTGTAGCTGAACCAAACCAGACAGTTATTGAAGTGCACAGACTCAATGACAGCTGAGTATAACTGTTTCAGCAGCTCCTGTGGCAGGTTAGGGTGTTTTCACACGTGAGTCCTCTTTAACACTAGAACCGCCACGGGGCAAATTTTACCCGTGGCTGTTTTTCAAATGTAAATAACAGATTTAAAATAAAACATTCAAGTCTCCCAGTCATTGACTTTTACTAAAATTATGTAATTTACAATCCAATGTTGTTAACAATTATTTAGATAAAACCAGATAAAAAAACGGGGCATTTATACCTATAAGCGCCAGCGGGTCAAATTTACCGACCTATATAATGCATGTATTTTCGCGCTATCATTTTCTTGCCGCTTATGTTTTAACATTGTACATTTCTAGGCAATGCCTTTCACTCACTAATTTAGCGGTCATCAGTTTCATAAATAAAGTCAAAATTACTAAAAAAAAGGCAATTTATGGAAGGTAGGTATTAGAAACACTAAATGCCATGAGTGATGGAGAGTCTTATGCATCCTGGGTTGGCTCAGCATCTGACGGCTCATCTGACAGTGATCCAGATATCATATTTACATGTTTTAGCCTCACGTTACTCTAATTGGTCAAACCTTGGTTTAATTATTTAATTTTTGTCTTGCCATCTGATCGATGACCATTTTTTTATTACCCAAAGTTTAATGGTGTTGTTCTCTTATTCAGATTATACACTCTTAAAAATAAAGGTGCTTCGAAAGGTTCTTCACAGCGATGCCATAGAATAACCATTTTTGGTTCCACAAAGAACCATTCAGTCAAAGGTTCTTTAAAGAACCATCTCTTTCTTACCTTTTTGTAATCTGAAGAACCTTTTTTCACCACAAAGAACATTTTGTGAAACAGAAAGGTTCTTCAGATGTTAAAGGTTCTTTATGGAACCATTTAGACAAAAAGGTTCTTCTATGGCATCGTGAAGCACCTTTATTTTTAAGAGTGTAAATGATATAACTAAACAAATTCATAAATACTTAGGTGAAGCTGTACGCTTGAATTTGTCATCACATCATCCTATGCAGTGTGGTGTATTATTATTGGTCATATATTGTCTATAGGCATATTTTAGTCATTCATGGGTTATCTTAATATATTGATTAATGACATTGTATTATAATATTACATCACTCAAATATTTAGGCTACTACCTTCTAATTTCCGTTGTCAGTGCAGGCTTTTTTTTTAGCTTAGGCTACTGACCGTTATGGATTAGTGTAGCCTGCATTAAAAAGTCTTGAACATAAAACAACAGGATAAAAATATAGTTGATACTAGATATAATAATTTCATTAGACACTTCTTTGTGAAGACAGTGGCATAATACAGTGAAATAATATATTCTTTAGCATATAAATAATGTTGTCATGTGCGTGGGTAAAATTTACCCGCTGGCGCTTTTAGGTATACCGCGACCTATACCGTTTAGGTATACCGTGTTAAAAGAACCGAACCCAGACCTCTTTAAGTGGATCAAGAGGTGGACTGAGTGAAAAAGGACCCAGTTTTCTTTACGTTCACACTGTCCCTGTTCCTGAAAGAGGACTCAGATCCTTTTTTGGTCCACTTAAGTAATGGTGTCACAGACCTCTTTGTGTTCAGACTGTTGCTTTTTTGGAACTAGTCCAGTTCAGTGTATGATGGCTAACCCTATAACCCTTTCTATTTTACATGCAGTGTGCCTCACTAACCAATAGATTTATTTGTAAAGATTATTGTTAGTATTATTATTTTGTGAAACAACTTTGCTACAAATACTGTTGAATGAGCTTACCTTTGAACATGGAATATTCCTCTAAGTTTATCTTTTGCACACACATATAAGTTGTGTACACCTTTGTAAATAATATTTATTTGTTTTCCTTGTTTATGGGATCATGTTTATTTTAAAGCACAAGGCATTGATGACATTGAGATTAAGACAAATAAAGTAAATAAAAGAAAATATAATAAACTGCTTAAATTTTTTTCAGGTACAGTAAGTATCCTTAAAAGTAGCATTCAAGTAAGAAATGGAATAATCAAATTTTAAACTTTAAAAATAAAACAGCATATTATTAATCATATGAATAATATAGATTCTGATTCTCATATTACTCTGCTGGACTAGAACTATTGTAATGCACAGATCAGTATATTGATACACATGCGATTTATTTCCCAGTTTACAATTGATTGAGACAAAACCAGCAGTGTGTATGTGAACCATGGGTGATTTTGACAGTTTAAACACAACAATATACTTTAAAGAGAGTGTAGTTTAGCCCCCGCTGGGACGTGTGCACTCGTAAAAACTTATCAAAATGTTTAAACTGGCCAGGCGCACAGCCACGTTTCTTTTACACCGTTTGGAAACTGTTGAAATTAAAATAAACAAGTTTATGTTGTGAGCGAATAATTTGTAGAGATCTGCCAGAAGAAACAGCCATTATGAACAGCTGATTTGTACGGAGACATCTGATGACCAAGCTACATCGGAATTTGCGAATAGAAAAATCAAGTGAGCCCGGGCCGATTTGAGTTCACAATGCACGTTTTTAGTTAACCGTACCTTTAGCCGAAAGCGAACCGCACTTAGACCACCTCCCGAGGTGTCAGGTATGTTTACAAATACAAGGAATTTGTTTTGGTGACAGAAGCTTCCACAGCACAAAAATAATGACAGTGACAAGACAAGATTCAGATAATAAAAAGAAAAACAAAACAAAACACTCATACAACAATTTACAAAGTAGACAACCGATGAGTAGAGGTAATGTACAAATGCAAGGACATGTAAATAAATAGTGTTGTGTATTACACGTTTATTGCCAAGTAAGCTGTTCATGAGATGGATTGCCTGCGGAAAGAAACTATTCTTATGCCTGGCCATTCTGGTGCTCAGAGCTCTGTAGCGCTGACCAGATGACATCTGTTCAAAGAGGAAGTGGGCTGGGTGTGAGGGTCCAGAATGATTTTGCCAGCTCCTTTACTTACTCTGGATGAGAGCAGTTCTTGGAGAGTGGGAAGGGTAGTATCAGTGATTCGCTCAGCAGTCCAGACTATCCGCTGCATTATTCTAAGGTCTGATTTGGTAGCTGAGTTGAACCAGACAGTTATGATAAAAATAATAATAATAATAATTCATTACATTTATATAGCGCTTTTCTAGGCACTCAAAGCGCTTTACATTGTCAGTGGGTATCTCCTCATCCACCACCAGTGTGCAGCATCCACCTGGATGATGCGACGGCAGCCATATTGCGCCAGAA
>NW_015506975.1:31090-33443 GCF_001515645.1 Sinocyclocheilus grahami
CAGGGTGAGCCCCCCCTGCTGGCCTCACTAACACCTCATCCAGCAGCAACCTAGTTTTCCCAGGAGGTCTCCCATCCAGGTACTGACCAGGCTCAGCCCTGCTTAGCTTCAGTGGGTAACCAGTCTTGGGCTACAGGTGATATGGCTGCCGGCCATTTTCTGTATTGTAACAGTTATAGGGTTACACTTTATTTTGATAGTCCACTTTAGACATTCTGCTAACTATAAGTACCTTTGCAACTACATGTGAACTACATGTAAACAAATTTTCATTCATTTGCAACTATATGTCTACTAACTCTCAGAGTAGATTGTTAGGGTAGGTTTAGGGTTAGTAGAATAAGTTGACATATACTTGCAAAGTTTCTGATATTCAGTATGTTGTATGCTGTGGACCCATCAACATAAAGTGTTAGAAGATATTAAGCAGACAGTCTACTAATACTCTAACTTTGCAACTACATGTCAACTAGCAGTCATTACTTACTGTTAGTAGAATGTCTAAAGTGGATTATCAAAATAAAGTGTTACCAGTTATAGAAGTGCAGAGGACAGATCCAATGACTGCAGAGTAGAACTGTATCAGGAGCTCCTGTGGCAGGTTAAACTTCCTCAGCTGGCCAAGGAAGTACAGCCTCTGCTGGGCCTTCTTGACAATAGAGTCTATGTGGAACTCCCACTTCAGGTCTTGAGAGATGGTGGTGCCTAGGAACCTGAATACAATTGTATATGATTGCACAAGTTTAATGTCCAATACAGAAAAAATAAATAAATAAAAATAAATAAATACTTTCAGTTTATTTTAGATTACTTCCAAACCACATGTAAAAGGCAAAAAAAAAGAAGAAGAAAAAAACCTACTATGACTTTAAGTCCTGTACCTCTACGCCTAAACTAATTGTTAACTTGTTATTTGTACTCTTTGTACTAACAAATCATCATCGGACATGGATTTTTATCCAACACAGCTGGTAAACTGGCCTCATTTAACCTACGCAACAGACTTCACGTTTCACCTAAGAAACACTTTTAAGACATTCAAAATTCAATTTTAGTGAGTCGTTGTGCCCGGGTCAAACTCACTTTTCAACAATTGCTTACTGTCCCTTCAACCTGAATCCCGCAGCCATCATAAATTAAGAGCTCATTCCCTGAAAAAGAGTCAAAGCAATTATGACAGGGTGATTCATTTACAAAATGCTCGAAGCTCAACACGAGCATATTTCAAGGCCCCCAAGTGGAAGAAAAATCTAAGATGTTCTTTTTAAATTCAGCATTTTAACTCATTTTTATTAAAGAACAGGAAGACTAGACTTTCATTGTGTTTCTTAAAAAAGTTTTTACTGGAAAATAATGGATATTGTTAAAAAAAAAACTGTTGTGATAAAGCAAAAAAGTATCAAAAATGAAATATAACCAAGTGATATGTGACCACTACTTTGTCTAGTGCATGTTGCAATGATATCATCGATATTTATTGATTTATGGAAATATGTCTACCATTACCAAATGTGAATAAGCTGGAAAATATCAGAGGGGAAAAACTAAAGTTATGAATAATCTATGATGCTGAGAATAACATCTTACCTGTTTTCTGTAACTACAGAGTCAACTTTGACCCCACATGATACTGGATCAGAGAGATTAAAAGAATAATTAAAGCAGTATATATTCTTTGATTTTGTTTCTTATTATATTACCAAAACAATATGTGGCCCAATGTGTATTGCATTGGCCGAATAAATAAAATTATACTTCTGCTGTTGTTTATTAATTTACAAAGCTGCCACACTATGTTGTGTTAATTATTTAGCATTTTGATGAGCCAATACAGTACATGTCAATATTAAGCCATTTCAACATTCTACAGAAATGTTTAGTTGTTTTAGTTTTTCTTTAAATTGTATAGCTGTTTTGTGCTCAGTGAATTGTATCACCAAGCAATAAATAATCACTGATGTGCACTGAAGGCCAATCAGGATTGTCTTAATTGGAAATGGTTGCCCGAGCCTCAATCCAAACTGAAAGTCTATTAGTTGAGACTCTATGGCAGCTCGTGAGCTCCATTCAAGAAAGACCAATTAGATGCGCTTTATGAGAAGCTTTTCTGCGCCACTGGAACAATTTAAGATTAGGGCCTTTCGCACCGCAGGAACCTTTTCATAGTACCAGAACTAATTGTGGAACTACCCACTTTTCGGCATGTTCGCACCCCCGGAACTGGGAGCGATTTTAGTACTGGACTGCCTTTTTCGAGAACCAAATTAGCGCCTACTCCGGAGCAGGGTCTAACCAGCACAACTGGCACTAATCGTGACGTAAGTAGACATTGATTGGCCAAACGCGTATGAAA
>NW_015506975.1:33492-44083 GCF_001515645.1 Sinocyclocheilus grahami
AAGTGCAGGCACTTGTAGCAAATGTAGCACTGCCAGTTGTCGTTGGAGATTCTTAGTCCTCCTTTCCGTTCTTTCAATCGCTTTACGTATACGTCGACTTTCCATGTCCATTATTGTGAAACCCGCGAGACACAACAAAAACACAGCTCCGATCACAGCGTCCTCCATCCTCCTGTTGTTAATGTTGTTCTTTGTTTCTGTTTGTTGAACACCATGCACAAATGACGTCACTGTCGACCGGCTTACGTCACTTCTTAGTACACACTTAGTGCAACCCTTTAAATGGTACTGGGAAATAGTTCACGCAAAATCGTCCCAGTACTTTAGTACCGTTTGTTTAGTTCTGGAACTAAAGCGGTGCGAAAGGGCCTATTGAGTGCCCTTCTCAAGAAAGCCGTACAGGCATTATGCATTGGAAGATTGAATCCTCAACCCCAGTTACTGTTTAATTTATTTTCCAGAGCCATGGAAAGACACAGCCTAACCCCGCAGTCCTGAAATTACGAGGTCCGGCATCTAATGAGGTCACAAAAAATTTAATTGAAAAAAAAAAATCGGTGTAACTATCAGCAGGTGTTTATATGCAAAAGCATGAAGATCTGCAATTACACACAGTTGTTTATGCATGCAAATGCACAGTGGATATTCTCGACACGGAAAGCCTTGAAGTTGTATAGCACCAGTTACAAGGCTGTGTTACATTAAACGAATGAATTAACATAACTTACCTCAACACTTTACCTTGTCAAACAACAACATAGTTACTTAAAACTCCATAAGGAACGGCTGCTAATGAACCAGAAGCCTGCATGCTTGATCTTTATCACCGGAGCCGGCCAGGTGAAATTGGACCGGCTCATTACACCATTTAGAAAACAATTGGATTTTAATAACTAATTCCCCTCTGTGATTAAACTCCTCTCCTTAGATGCCCTTCATGGTAATTGTTTTAATTAAAAGCGCTGTACGGGTGTGTACTACAACGACAGATGCCACCAGATTTCGGCAAAGATAAATGCCACCTGGGAGGAAGATAATGAAAACCAATTAACCATAATACTTGTGTCATTATGTTGGTCCGTTGGAAACAAGGAAGTTATTTTTACTTTCAACAACACTTTGTAAGACGTAGCCGACAAATGCAGTGAGCAGCGCTGTCATCGGGAATAATCACCCTTAACAGATGAAAGGACAGTAAGACACATATATCGCTTTCCTCAGCGAACATTCAAACTAATGTTTTATTCTGAGTATGAGATTGACCTGAAGAGTGAATGCTGTATCAGATGCAGGTGATCACACTCACTCAGTAATCTCTCTCCATCATAATAGTCTACATAATACAGTAAGCTTTCAATACAGTAATACAATAAGCTTTCAATTAAGCAACTCAACGTTCCTTCATTAGTTACACACAATAATTAGTCAAATTTTACTGTGCATCACTGTTTTCATTTTTCATATTTGAAAATAAATAGAAAAACTTGAACTAAGAGAAACTGACTAAAATAACACCATTCCCATTATTTCACCTCTACTGATGGTGCATTCAAGTCATGTTGGAAACATTGTTTTTATGTTGATTGTATGTGAATCACTACAAAGTCATACTTACGAATGGAAAATGGATGTAATGGATGCAGTGTCTGTATCGATGGTAAATTTGTTAAAATAATTGACCCTTCACAAAGACCCACATTCCAGTTGGGTGAGATTTCCGTGTTCAGGAAAATGGTGGATATTTATCAATGTTTCCACCCAAGTGATATTCACCCAATATCAACGTTTCACCGTTTGTATCACTCCACCTGAAGTATTTCTCACAGCGAGTGTCAGGCGGACACCCAAATCCACTATAATTTTAAATACTATTGTTGTGTCATCCAATGCAGTTTTAGGAGTGCATGTAAAAAATACTATAGTATTGTGCAAAATATCAATTCAATTCACAGCACCTTCTTGAATCGAATAAAAACAAAGCAAAAACACAATGATACGAAGAATTGCCATCTTGACCAAAGTGATCTGAATGCACTTGATGTCATAATTACAACTTCCCAACTTGAATGTATCATGACTATCATGATGTCACTGCCTGTGGGTGGAGGCTTATCTCATGGTTTGAAATGAAGGGGTTAAATATTTAAATTGGGTGGCTGAAGGACGCAGTGAAATAGTAGTTGAAAGTACATGTATTTATCTCATGATAACCTTGAGGCTGAAGTCAGATCCTGTTTCTGACAACATATCTGAAGACAGTCATGCAGAAATGTACGTTGGGGAACGTTTGATGTTCTGAATACTTCATTCGACCTATTTTTTTCAATTAAATTATTAAAGTCATAGCCACATTTGATGTTTCCCAGCATGATAAACTTTATGTTGGTTATTGATAGTTTGACCTGAACATGGTTTTCTCTATCGAATTACCACCTGTGATACAGAATGTCCCTCTTTAACTTAATTAGCAACCCGTGAAGGACAGTCGAGGTTGTAAACGATTTGCTCCGGGAAAAAAATTGACACACAAATTTTGCTATAACCTTTGAGTCTGTAAATATAAAGTAAACGAGCCAGGCTTCACATTTTTAAGAATTAATTAGCATTTATGGAAATTTAATCTTTTTTTATTAAGCTTGGACTTTACTTCTTAATTTTTACAAGAAAACTGCTCTTTTAGAGACCAAAAAAAGGTTCTAATTGTAATACTAGTAGTAATAGTAGTAATTGTGCCTGTCAAAAAATAAATAAAAATAAGTGTTTCTTTATATACACACACACATATATATATATATATATATGTGTGTGTGTGTGTGTGTGTGTGTGTGTGTGTGTGTGTGTGTATATATATATATATATATATATATATATATATATATATATATATATATATAAACTCTCATATATTACAGATTAATTATTATAACAACCTTTTTTATTGTTGTTTTAATTTAAATGATTTTGGCTTACAGCTCATAAAATTTAAAAATCCAGTATCTCAAAATATTAGAATATGTTTAATATAAAAAAAAAAGCATTTGCAATAGAGAAATTTTCAAGTTCTGATAAGAATGTTCATTTATACACTCAATACTTGGTTGGGGCTCCTTTAGCACAAATTACTGCATCAATGTGGTATGGCATGCAGGCAGTCAGACTGTGGCACTGCTCGGGAGTTATCGAAGCCCAGGTTGATTTGATAGCGGCCTTTAGCTCATCTGTATTGTTGGGTCGGGTATTTCTCATCTTCCTCTTGACAATACCCCATAGATTTTCTATGGGGTTCAAGTCAGGCGAATTGGCTGGCCAATCAAGCATTGTAATATCATGGTCAGCAAACCAGTTAGTACTAGTTTTGGCACTTTGGGCAGCTGCTAAGTTCTGCTGGAAAAGGAAATCTGCATCTCTATAAAGCTTGTCAGCCAGCAATCTCCAGGTAGACGGCTGTGTTGACTTTGGACTTTGTTGAAACACAGTGAACCAACACTAGTACCGCATTAAGCCTTTGCCCATCCCCTCCCCCTCCGTTACACGCCAATCAAAATCAAAAATGCAATCAAACACTGTATAAAGATATACTCGTGAAATAAAAAAATGTTTGAAGTTGACATTTTATGTGTAATTTTCCATTTAAGTAATTTTTTATTTTAATTTATTTATGATTTATTTATTAAAAAAAAAAGAAAAAAAAAGAAAATATGTTTAACTTTTTATTTACTTGTTTTTGTTCTGTTTATAATTCATTTTTATTTTTCTTTATATATTTATTGTTTTGTATTCTGGTTGTGTATGTAATTTATTGTTATGACTGTATCCCCTGTGAATGTTATATCTTCAATAAAAAAAATAAAAAAAATTAGGAATCACTAGCAGAAACTAAAAAAAAAAGCCACTGCACAAAACAAATCCCAGCCGGTCCGATTTGCATGTGTTGTGAGGATTTGCAGCGCGTTTCTTCATTTGCATGTGTTGTGAGGATTTGCAGCGCATGTGTTGTCAAACTGATGATATTTTCTTAATTTGCTGGTGTTTTTTCAATTTGCATGTGTTTTCTTAATTTGCAGCGCGTTGAGCTCTCTCGGCCACCGTAGGAAAGGGCTTCTTCCTGCTCTTCTTATAATGCGCTAGAAGTTATAGACATTTTAAAAATTTATAATTTTGTTTCTCTATTTAACAACATTAACTTACAATAGTGAAAGACATCTTCCCTCAGGTATTTGTATTTATTAAGCACCGATAAACACAACAGCAGTTGACCATAGTGCTGTACATATAAAATAAAAACCAGTAAAAATAATAACATCAGTAAACTCAAAAGATAATTGAACATACAATGTTTAAAAAGCCAATAAGGAAATATAATTTCAATTTAGTTTTAAACTCATAGACAGCGTTTGAAGCTTTCACAGATAAAGGAAGGTTATTCCATAGCCTTGGTCCAACTATTGCAAATAGTAGAAGGTAGATAGTATGTTTTAAAGCTGTATGTTGAGTTTACGATCAATAATCACATCTCTGCATTCAACCAAACTAATTTGCAGAAATCAAAACATGAGTCCCGCTCTCTGTGAAGCAGGAGCGACTAGGCGGCAGAGGATTCCGCTTGGTCTTAAAGCCTTCCTTGAGCGGCTATGTTCGCAATTCAAACAATGCTTTGGAAAAATAATAATTTATTTGTTATTTGTGTGGTCTAGGTGGTTATAAGGCGTATGCCTGCAAATACAGGACAAACTGATGCCTTAAATGCAGGACGATTCCGTATTATACGGAACATTTGGCAACCCTATATGAAATGCAAAAGAGAATTGACTTGGGGGGGCCCCTACTGTTCGGGGCCCTGGGCTGCAGCCCATGTTGCCCATTCGGATAATACAGCCCTGAGCAACACCAGCAGATGACATGGCAACCCAAATCATCACCGACTGTGGAAACTTCACACTGGACTTCAAACAACTTGGATTCTGTGCCTCTTCCTCCAGACTGTGGGACCTTGATTTCCAAATGAAATGCAAAATTCCCTTTCATGTGAAAAGAGAACTTTGGACCACTGAGCAACAGTCCAGTTAGCCAAGGTAAGATTCTTCTTACATTGTCTCTGGTTCAGGAGTGGCTTGGTTCTAGGAATGTGACAGTTGTAGCCCTTTTCCTGAAGATGTCTGTGCGTGGAGGATCTTGATGCACTGGCTCCAGCTTCAGTCCACTCCTTCTGAAGCTCTCCCAAGTTTTTGATTTCAGCTTTGCTTGACAATCTTCTCAAGGCTGCGGTCTTCCCTCTTGCTTGTGCACCTTTTCCTACCACAGTTCCAGAC
Organism: Sinocyclocheilus grahami; assembly: GCF_001515645.1. Taxonomy (NCBI): domain Eukaryota; kingdom Metazoa; phylum Chordata; class Actinopteri; order Cypriniformes; family Cyprinidae; genus Sinocyclocheilus; species Sinocyclocheilus grahami. The sequence goes on from NW_015506975.1 coordinate 38,802, forward strand.
AACTTTGTGTGGTCTAGGTGGTTATAAGGCGTATGCCTGCAAATACAGGACAAACTGATGCCTTAAATGCAGGACGATTCCGTATTATACGGAACATTTGGCAACCCTATATGAAATGCAAAAGAGAATTGACTCAGGGGGGCCCCTACTGTTCGGGGCCCTGGGCTGCAGCCAATATTGCCCATTCGGATAATACAGCCCTGAGCAACACCAGCAGATGACATGGCAACCCAAATCATCACCGACTGTGGAAACTTCACACTGGACTTCAAACAACTTGGATTCTGTGCCTCTTCCTCCAGACTGTGGGACCTTGATTTCCAAATGAAATGCAAAATTCCCTTTCATGTGAAAAGAGAACTTTGGACCACTGAGCAACAGTCCAGTTAGCCGAGGTAAGATTCTTCTTACATTGTCTCTGGTTCAGGAGTGGCTTGGTTCTAGGAATGTGACAGTTGTAGCCCTTTTCCTGAAGATGTCTGTGCGTGGAGGATCTTGATGCACTGGCTCCAGCTTCAGTCCACTCCTTCTGGAGCTCTCCCAAGTTTTTGATTTCAGCTTTGCTTGACAATCTTCTCAAGGCTGCGGTCTTCCCTCTTGCTTGTGCACCTTTTCCTACCACACTTCCAGACAACTTCCCATGAATATGCTTTAAAACTGCACTCTGCGAACATTCAGCCCTTTCAGCAATAACCTTCTGTGCCTTACCCTCTTTATGGAGGGTGTCAATGACCGTATTCTAGACAACTGTTAAGTCAGCAGTCTTCCTTTCACTTTCTTAAAGGGGTCCTATTATGCTTTTTCACTTTTTCAACTTTAGTTAGTCTGTAATGTTGCTGTATGAGTATAAAAAAAGATCTGCGAAGTTACAAAGCTCAAAGTCCAATTCAAAAGGAGATATTTTATTTATCTTTTCAAAAACTACAATGAACGTCTCGTTTGGACTACAACGCATATTTTTCGGGATTTGTGATATCACAAATTTCGACGAATGGGACGAGACCTGGTAGAGCTGCACTAGAGAAGGCAAAGAGTGTTAGTGAGACAATCTAGCTTTCCCAAGGCAGACAAACTTAGAGTGTTTACAATCATCCGGGTTTAAATCGCGCTCAAATTGATTTGATTTTGACGCAATATTTACACTGAAGCTCGCAGGCGGCTATGGTAAGGGGCATGACATTTCCTGACCAGGTGCCGAGTGCTGCCAATCACAACACACACTGGCCCAGCTAACCAATCACAGCACATTTCGTATTTCAGAAGACGGGCCTTAATTTGATACAGGAACTATTCGAGCCGTCCATGCCAGACTGGGGAGAGAGGTGTTGTAATAATGTAAAATATGTGAAAAATAATGTGCTTTTCGAACAACCTAGTATGAGAGCCTGTTCTAGTACACCCCCAAAACAAAATCAAGACTTTGTAAAAGAGCATAATAGGATCCCTTTAAATAACTGCTGAAAATATTGACCTTTTCCGCAATATTACATTTTTTTATATTCACACATATGCGATACATCGTTTCTAACATATTTGCATCGGTAAAAAACTATTTATTTATATATAATTACTAGTGGATGCACTATACTTGTATTATTTAGAAAGTGACCAATAATCTGTGACCAATATTTTATATGTAGATTGATTTCTCCTCTCAAAACTGTTTCTCAAGCTCGTTCTCTCATCACCGCTGCCGTGAATATAACACATCACAACACCACTACAGAGACCTGAGGAAAAGCGGGGATTAAAGGGGTCACATGATGCTTTTTTAAGATCATTATTTGGTGTAACATAATATGTTGACATGCTTTAATGTTCAAAATTTAATGCAGTATTTTTCAAATACTGTACATTATTGTAGGTCCTCTATGCCCCGCCTCTCTCAAACACTTAGTTTTCTACAAAGTCCCTCCTTCCAACAAGCGCAGTCTGCTCTGATTGGCCAGCTGACCCATTGCATTGTGATTGGCCGAACACCGCAAGCACTTGTCGGAAATGTCACACACACACACACGATGCGCAAAACTCCACATTTGAACAGTCAATAGCAAATGCTTAAACTCCTCTCCTAGGTTCACGAAACGGTCGTCCATAAAATGCATCGCTGTTCTGTTGTAAGTAATCTTAAAGATTCCTAAATGCATCTACTTTCAGAAGGCCAAATAAAGTGCTTTTGCTTTTCGCCTAGAAACACACAGAGTCTCCCTGACATGGCTGCTTCAACACTAACTGCGATTACTGAAACCACGCCTTCTTTCTTTGCGTGCACATTTGGGCGGCATTATGCAAATATTTCCACATAGTGAGGTAGATATGTGGGGGCGTGTTAGAATGAGCCGTTTTAGGGGGGCGTGGCAGAGTCTTAACTTTGATAAAGAATATCTCTTTGGTTTTGAGACTTTGTCTTTGCAACTTCAGGGATCTTATCTATGCAGAGAAAAGAAAACTTGAAATTGCATCATATGACCCCTTTAAAGTCCAAAATCTGACTTGAAATAACCTAACAAATCAATCGGAGCAGTTCCATAAACGACAATGTAAATTCACACAATCTCACTAATTTGTGGACGCTTAATCTTAAACAGCCCTTAAAGTAGATCATGGATCAAATCGATCCACCATGGCAAACAGCAAATATGTTTGTGCTGTTTAATGCATTTGAAACGTTGTGTCTTCCTCAGTGCATAACTGACATGCCACAAGTATATTTTTCCTCTGTAAATGTCATGCAAATATATCCATTTTGCTTGCTGTCAGGAGTGGGCGAGGCATACGCGAATGAACGAGCGCTGCTGCGCACATGCACGCGGAGCACAATGATTCTGAGTCAAATATGCATTTTGCTAAAATAGTCGTTGTTGGACATTAAATGTGCCTTTTGTAGAATTACATACAAAGCCTACATATAGGTGTATTCTTATGATAGCAGTAACTGTAAATGGACTATTGTAATGGGTAAATAAATGTAAGCTAATAGCTTACTACTTAATGTGTGTTTCTTATAGCAGTTAAAATGTAGTTTTAATTTAGTGATTTTAACTTTTAGTTTAGTGATTTTAATGCTTGCAATGTTAGATTGTAAAGTTCTAATGCTATCAGTTCTAACTCTAAAAGGTACAGCTGTCATAAAACCAGAGAAAAAGGCTGCATGGCTATGACAGTATGTGAGAGAGAGTCAGTGGTAATATCATTGCATTCCTATTGTTCAGTGTTAGAGGTCTGACAGTTTGCCTGCCCTGGACCAGGTTAGCTTTCCAGCATAAGTTGCCACAGTGACTGATTTTGATCTTTGTTAAATTTGTTTTAATGGAACCAAGTAATTTGACAGTGAGTCAGACTAACTGAAATAAGCCTGGCCTATTTCGTAAACTTGTTTTATGAAACAGGCCTCGAGGCATTAGAAGTCAGAAGACTCATAAGTTAATTTGTGATTTGCTGTCTGCCTGAACCAAATAAATAAATGCGATCATATTTTTTCCATTGCATCGAATCGCATTGTGTTTAATCAGATCGAATCGAAATCGGATCGCACTGCATTGTAATAGGCGTGAATCGTATCGCATCGCATCGCTAGCTACTTCATATGTATCGTATCGTATATATATATACACACACACATATACATATATATACAGGTGCATCTCAATAAATTAGAATGTCATGGAAAAGTTAATTTATTTCAGTAATTCAACTCAAATTGTGAAACTAAATAAATAAATTCAATGCACACAGACTGGAGTAGTTTAAGTAGTTTAAGTCTTTGGTTCTTTTAATTGTGATGATTTTGGCTCACATTTAACAAAAACCCATCAATTCACTATCTCAACAAATTAGAGTACTTCATGAGACCAATATAAAAAACATTTTTTGTGAATTGTTGGCCCTCTGGAAAGTATGTTAATTTCTTGTACATGTACTCAATACTTGGTAGGGGCTCATTTTGCTTTAATTACTGCCTCAATTCGGCGTGGCATGGAGGTGATCAGTTTGTGGCACTGCTGAGGTGGTATGGAAGCCCAGGTTTCTTTGACAGTGGCCTTCAGCTCATCTGCATTTTTTGGTCTCTTGTTTCTCACTTTCCTCTTGACAATACCCCATAGATTCTCTATGGGGTTCAGGTCTGGTGAGTTTGCTGGCCAGTCAAGCACACCAACACCATGGTCATTTAACCAACTTTTGTTGCTTTTGGCAGTGTTGGCAGGTGCCAAATCCTGCTAAAAAATGAAATCAGCATCTTCAAAAAGCCGGTCAGCAGAAGGAAGCATGAAGTGCTCCAAAATTTCTTGGTAAACGGGTGCAGTGACGTTGGTTTTCAAAAAACACAATGGACCAACACCAGCAGATGACATTGCACCCCAAATCATCACAGACTGTGGAAACTTAACACTGGACTTCAAGCAACTTGGGCTATGAGCTTCTCCACCCTTCCTCCAGACTCTAGGACCTTGGTTTACAAATTAAATACAAAACTTGCTCTCATCTGAAAAGAGGACTTTGGACCACTGGGCAACACTCCAGTTATTCTTCTCCTTAGCCCAGGTAAGATGCCTCTGACGTTGTCTGTGGTTCAGGAATGGCTTAACAAGAGGAATACGACAACTGTAGCCAAATTCCTTGACACGTTTGTTTGTGGTGGCTCTTGATGACTTGACCCCAGCCTCAGTAAATTCCTTGTGAAGTTCACTCAAATTCTTGAATCGATTTTGTTTGACAATCCCCATAAGGCTGCAGTTCTCTCGGTTGGTTGTGCATCTTTTTCTTCCACACTTTTCCCTTCCACTCAGCTTTCTGTTAACATGCGTGGATACAGCACTCTGTGAACAGCCAGCTTTTTTGGCAATGCATGTTTATGGCTTACCCTCCTTGTGAAGGGTGTCAATGATTGTCTTCTGGACAACTGTCAGATCGGCAGTCTTCCCCATGATTGTGTAGCCTAGTGAACCAAACTGAGAGACCATTTTGAAGGCTCAGGAAACCTTTGCATGTGTTTTGATTTGATTAGCTGATTGGTATGTCACCATATTCTAATTTGTTGAGATAGTGAATTGGTGGGTTTTTGTTAAATGTGTGCCAAAATCATCACAATTAAAAGAACCAAAGACTTAGTCTGTGTGCATTGAATTTATTTAATACACAAGTTTCACAATTTGAGTTGAATTACTGAAATAAATGAACTTTTTCACAACATTCTAATTTATTGAGATGCACCTGTATGTATATGTATATGCATATATACAGTGTTGGGGGTGATATATTACAAGTAACGCAAGTTACGTAAT
>NW_015506975.1:45525-60464 GCF_001515645.1 Sinocyclocheilus grahami
AGTTCGTCTCACAGAACTGCAAGTGGCACATGTGTTGTGCAGAAATCAAAATAACTGACTCACTTTTAGAGTTTAAACAATTTAGAAGGGGCAAAAATAATTTGTTTATGGTTTTGGAGGGAAACACCATTGATGCAGTGTGAAGATAATTTTTTCATAATCAAAAGAACTTTCCCACTATAAAGAAACTTTTTGTGCAATGGGAAAATTCCATTAAAGGTTATTCGTGGAACCATCGATGTCAATAAAGAACCTGTATTTCTAAACAGTGTATATACAGTTTGTTGTTTGTTCTGTCAAAAAGAATCAGCTTTTCATGAACACATACAAGGCGACAATAAGAGAAAGCAATATTATGGATAGAGGATATTTTGGCCAGAAGCAACTGTTTGAAGTTAAATATGTCTTGATGGGTTTGTTTCTTACAAACAATCAGCTTTTTGCTTCAAACGTTGTTAATTGATGGACTGGAGTCGTGTGGATTATTGTGATGTTTTTATCAGCTTTTTGGACTCTCATTCTGACAGCACTCATTCACTGCACAGGATCGACTGGTGAACAAGTGATGTACAGTAATTCCTCATTTCTCCAAACTCATACATCTTAGATGGCCTGAGGGTGAGGATGTTTTCAACAAATTTTCATATTTGGGTGAACTATTGCTTTAAAAAAATGTAAGGCAGAATCCATACCATTAAAAATCTCTATTTTACAAATCCCACATATTTCGTTCAGACCTCCAAGCTTTAACAAGGAGGGTCAGACCACTAAAACCTGAAATTCAAACCCTTCTTGCACAGATTGCTGTGTTCAGCATCATGCCTCACTGTACTGAATTTCTTCACAGCTATAAGTTGGCCTAGTTAATTGCAACTTGTGACAAATGTTTGTGCCGCACTCGCAGCACACACACACACAAAAAAACATTTCTGTCAAACCTGCCTGTGCTCACATCTAAAATCTTTGACAAAACAGCCTCCTGCGATAATCAGCTTTGCCTGCTTGGATGATGTGCCATTATATTTATATAGTATAGCTATACATCAAACTCCAAACATGAAGAGAGTGGCTGAGGAAAAATGAAAATCTTCCATCGCTGAGGGCTGCAGACTGTTTCATTGCTCAGTAGAGCGGCCCCGTATATACAGTAAACCAGCCTTCATCAGACGTCCACTCTAATTAAAAAACACATTAATTACTCATCCTCCATAATTTGTGCTGTCAGCGTCACAGTCTAAGCCTCAGCAAATTACTTGTCTCAAACAATTAAGTCAATAAAAATTATCTTAATTCAATTAAGAGAAGTGGCATCTAGTGTGTTGGCAAGTTTATTATAATTAAGGAGCTTGTTGGGTGGAGGTTACTGATGTCTGTCCTTTTGGAGCGCCTGAACCCGGACAGCAAGCCAAAGTGGGTCAGTTGTCATTTAAGCAGATTTGGGGAGAACGGCAGACTGGCATCGACGTGTGGCAACATCGTGGCAGTGGGGTAAAATTGGACAGCCAGTAGCAGTAATGGAACATATTCCTATGCATATCAGCACCTCAACACCATCGGTCTTGCTCCATCACATTTCAGGCTTCTTGGCACCTTGAACAGAACAGACCTTTGATAGGACATTAAAAGAATTAAACATTTTGTGAATGTGATATCTTAATTTGAAAAACTTTCACTTGGCTTGATGAGTGCGGCTGTAGATTTAGAAACAGGAAACTTAAGGCAGGGCGTCCTATTTTTTTTAATAATAGCCAATAGCCTTTACATCAAGGTTGTGAATAATGATTTGCTATTTGCATATATATATATATATATATATATATATATATACACACACACACATTACTGATGTCTGTCCTTTTGGAGCGCCTGAACCCGGACAGCAAGCCAAAGTGGGTCAGTTGTCATTTAAGCAGATTTGGGGAGAACGGCAGACTGGTATCGACGTGTGGCAACATCGTGGCAGTGGGGTAAAATTGGACAGCCAGTAGCAGTAATGGAACATATTCCTATGCATATCGGCACCTCAACACCATCGGTCTTGCTCCATCACATTTCAGGCTTCTTGGCACCTTGAACAGAACAGACCTTTAATCAAAAGTCTGAGGTCAGTAAGATTTTTTTTTCAAGTATATTAAAACTTTAATTCATCAAGGACACATTAAATTGATCTAGTGACAATAAAGACATTTATAACGTTGGAAAAGATTTCCATTTCAAATAAATGCTGTTCTTTTAAACTTTCTATTCATTAAATAATCTTGAAAAATAAATCTGCAAGCATGCACTAAAAGCCACAGAACCTTAAAGTAATGATAGCTTTACAAATACTTTAACAGATAAAATCAGATTATAATCTAAAATAAATAAATAAAAAGTACTAATATACCTAAGTGAATGGGTGCCATCAGAAGGAGAGTCCAAACAGCTGATAGAAACATCACAATATCCACAAGTAGCCTAATCCACACAACTCCAGTCCATCAATACATTTCTTGTGAAGTGGAAAGCTATGTGTTTGGACTTCTGACGACATTCATTCTGACGGCACCCATTTCCTGCAGAGGATTCATTGGTGAGCAAGTGATGTAAAGCAAAATTTCTAAAAGGGTGAGGACATTTTTTTTAAATTTTCATTTTAGATAGATAGATAGACAGATAGATAGACTCCATCTTTTCAATAACTGAACAGAAAACAGTGCTAAATAGCATTATTTCTTTAAAAAGTTGTTTTTTCCCCACAAAAAATAAAATGCCACAAAGAAAGAACACCAAGTGATGATTTTAGTAAATTAGTTAATAATTTTTAACCAGTTTATTGCAATGAACCAAACTAATCAACCAAACTTCTCAATGGTGAGATACATTATAGTAATGCAAAGCTCTATGTGTAGCAGCTGCATTCAAGATGACATAAAACCAGAGATGAACTGAAATTTAAACTGAAAACTGAAATTTCTATAAATAAATAAGCTACTGTCACTCTACTGAAAAATGTAGTTAGCTTCACTATATTTAGTTAGTTACTCCCTGAAACAGGCATGTAGTTTTTTGTAAAGGTCAGTAATACATTACATTAATGCAAAACTTCTAGTGCAAACCAATATGTACAAACCCAACAGTTCAGCCTTGTTTTCATTCACACTGAATTAAATCTGACTGAGATCTATGGGGTGATGTTTCCAGAAGTGCTAGTAGAGATTGGTGGGGCACCAAATTCACTTTATGCCTTACAAGAACAGCAGAGAGAAAGGAAGGAAAGGTTAATGAAAAAATTCCTGGGAGAGTAATATTGCTCCTTTGCTCAAACGGCTTTGAAACAGCTGTAAATAGAAGGACATGCCTTGGAGAAAAGACAAAAATTGTGTTCCAAACCCATATTGAGATGTTCACTATCTAAATAGACAGCTGTCGTCTTAGGCAACATCCAAACTGAAATGAAGCATAACAGTGACAGATATGAAATGCTTCACAGGTAGAAGTAGACTCAATTCATTCCATTTCCAAAATGGTTTGATGTTAGCATGTTGCTAAGCAAACAATGCAATACTTGGCTGAGAGCATCCATTCCCAGCTGAGCTCTACGGGTTCAGGACAGTGAAATGGACCACGAAGAAAGATCGCAACCAGGACATTGCTTGTTCCAAAAGCTTCTCTCTGGCAGATGTTTCAAAACAATCCAAACTGAGACCTGCACAGCTCAACCAGATCCTCAACCGTTAGTTTGTCCCTAAGCCCACATTATTATTATTATTATTATTGTGTTAGTATTATTATTGCTATTGTGTCTTTGTCACGGTTGCACTACTGAGTGGAGTGAGGAACAAGGAACGGAGGGAGACATCAATCCAAAGAGATTAATTATAACTAAGAAACACGGAAAACTCACGTAACACAGGTAGACATGAACAATACTGGATGCTGAGCTAACACCCGGGAACACTATTTAAACACATGACAAGACGAGGGGATGACGAGACACACCTGGGATCAATGGAAATAAACAGGGAACACCTGGAATTAAATCAACATAATCAGGACAGGAACCAGAAACTAACCAAATATGGGCATAAACACTGGGACACAGGGACCACATGGGGAACAAAACACAACACAAGCCTGACAGTCGTATGCATAAATATACAATTAAACAACAATGGCTTTTTACAGAGGCCATGATTTATTAGCAGATCCCCTACACCTGTGGACCGTACGAGTGTGGCTATAAGAAGTCTCGTTGCCACATCGGGGCAGCAGGGTTTTTAGAGGTGGCCCAGTTGTGCTTCCCTTTGTTTGTTTGTTTGTTTTTTTCCTGACTATTTTCTCACCCACATTATGTTATGTTATTTTCTTTAAATAAATGTCCGTATTGAACCTAGCCTTTTGTGTTAACCCTCCTATCTAAAATCTAAATAATTATGACACTTAGATATATTTATATGTTCTTTAAATTAATATACTAATTGATATTTTGACATCCCTTATCTTAAAAAATAGTTTAAAGTCTGAAATGTGAAGTTTTTCATTTTTAAAACTTTTTATTTTTGTGAAAACATCTCCAGGTTACGTATGTAACCATGGTTCTCCAAAGGGAACGAGACGCTGCGTCAAAATGCTTTGGGAACGCCCTGGTGAGACCACATTCTGAAGCATGAATGAAATCAGTTCAATAGAGAAGCGAGACGTCATGAGCGGGGTGATGTGAGCAACCAGGATATATAAAAGTGCATTCGGCAAACGCACATGTTAGCTTCAGCGGAAGCGATCGCCTGCAGGGATGCAGGGAGTATGACAGAAAGACACAAAGTCTCGTTCCCTTTGGGGAACCATGGTTACATACATAACCTGGAGACGTTCCCCTTCAGGAACTTCAGCTGCATTGAAACGCTTTGGGAACGAGAATACCCACTGCGCCATACAAGCAAGTGCCTATCAAGTCTGTATCTGGTGAGCACATCAAGATGAGAGAACCTGGGACCCTGGAGTAGATGTCAGGTCCAAACTGTAAAATCTGACAAATGTGTGCGGAGAGGACCAGCCCGCCGCAGCACAAATATCATGAAGGGCCACGCCCACTGATAAGGCCTTGGAGGCCGCCATACTCCTAGTTGAGTGCATTCTGACCCCGACGGGTGACTGAGGCCAGAAGACTCGTAGGCCAGTGTGATGGTCTCGACCACCCACCTACTCATAGTTTGCTTGGTCGCAGGAGCCCCTTTCTTAGGCAGACCAAAGCAAACAAATAACTTACAGCGAGTGCCTGAGGATTCCCTATCCTCTTCAGTGAGGATATGGCGAGTACGAAGATTGTCTTCAGTGTGAGGAACTTGCCAGAGATATCTTCAATATCTTCAGCCCGTGAAGGAGGCGTCGTCGTTAGCATTACGAGACGACAAGGAGCCCCCAATATCGGGCCTTGAGACAGGAAACAAGGTTTATTCCACATGTCTAAGGCACGTAAGCATCGTCACGTGACCGTGATTGTGCGAAGCGGGTTCCCCCTCTGCGGAAAGCCCCTTGGTCCTGAGCCACCACTGCAATGGTCTCATGTACAGCAGGCCAAAATGTATCACGTTGGACGCAGCTGCCATCAGACCCAACAGTCTCTGAAACTGTTTGACAGTGAGTGACTGGCCTTCTCTCACTCCCCTCACGGCTGTGAGAATCACTTCGATATGACCAGGTGACAACTGTGCCTGCATCGTTGTCGAATCCCACACCACGCCCAGATAAGTGGTCCTCTGTAGTGGAGAAAGCACACTTTTCTTGGCATTGAGGTGTAATCCCAGCCCTTTCATAGGGGCAAGGACGACATCTCGATGCCGAGCCGCCATCGGAAGAATCCGATACTGGTATGCTTTGCCCCCAAAAGCAAACCTCCGGAATCTCCTGTGTTGAGGAAGGATGGATACATGGAAGTAAGCATCCTTGAGATCTATCATAACAAACCAGTCTTCGGACCTGATTTGAGACACAATCTGTTTAATAGTGAGCAACTTGAACTGAAAACGTTTGATAGCGTGGTTCAAAAGATGCAGATCTATGATCGGACGCAACCCTCCATCCTTCTTCGGAATGATGAAGAAACGGCTGTAAAACCCTGACTCTCTCTTAAGAGGAGGAACACGTTATATGGCCTCCTTCCTCAAGAGAGTGTCTACTTCCTGTTCCAATACCAGAGCCTGCTCGAAGCCTACTAATGTAAGAATGACCCTGTTGAAGTGAGGTGGACGAGAACCAAACTGAATTCTGTAACCTCTCTCTACAGTGTGCAGGACCCATGGTGAGACATTTGGCAGAAGTTTCCACGCTGTCAGAAAGTCTGCTAAGGGAACCAGTCTCTCGAGACTGGCTTCTGGTGTCGCTAGAGGAGCCACTTTGGTGCCCTGAAGTGAATGACCGGAAAAATGTATCACGTTGGACGCAGCTGCCATCAGACCCAACAGTCTCTGAAACTGTTTGACAGTGAGTGACTGGCCTTCTCTCACTCCCCTCACGGCTGTGAGAATCACTTCGATATGACCAGGTGACAACTGTGCCTGCATCGTTGTCGAATCCCACACCACGCCCAGAAAAGTGGTCCTCTGTAGTGGAGAAAGCACACTTTTCTTGGCATTGAGGTGTAATCCCAGCCCTTTCATAGGGGCAAGGACGACATCTCGATGCCGAGCCGCCATCGGAAGAATCCGATACTGGTATGCTTTGCCCCCAAAAGCAAACCTCCGGAATCTCCTGTGTTGAGGAAGGATGGATACATGGAAGTAAGCATCCTTGAGATCTATCATAACAAACCAGTCTTCGGACCTGATTTGAGACACAATCTGTTTAATAGTGAGCAACTTGAACTGAAAACGTTTGATAGCGTGGTTCAAAAGATGCAGATCTATGATCGGACGCAACCCTCCATCCTTCTTCGGAATGATGAAGAAACGGCTGTAAAACCCTGACTCTCTCTTAAGAGGAGGAACACGTTATATGGCCTCCTTCCTCAAGAGAGTGTCTACTTCCTGTTCCAATACCAGAGCCTGCTCGAAGCCTACTAATGTAAGAATGACCCTGTTGAAGTGAGGTGGACGAGAACCAAACTGAATTCTGTAACCTCTCTCTACAGTGTGCAGGACCCATGGTGAGACATTTGGCAGAAGTTTCCACGCAGTCAGAAAGTCTGCTAAGGGAACCAGTCTCTCGAGACTGGCTTCTGGTGTCACTAGAGGAGCCACTTCGGTGCCCTGAAGTGAATGACCGGCAGGGAAAGACCGACCTGACTACTCTAGTGCCCTCACGTGAGGGGACGAGCTTTCCCGTGCTGTACCATTGCCGGGCGGCAGCTGGGAATTACGCTCGTCGGAGCTCATTAAGCCCTGAAGCACCAGGGGTGGTAGGGGTATCAGTGAAGCTCTCTGAGGGCACTGAGGAGGATCGGGCACCATACACCGAGGTGTGGGATTCCCCGTTTCATCCAGGTCTTTTTGCAGGTCGGCCTGGTACGTCTGCAACACCACCATAGTGTGCAGACACGCACCGGCCTGACCTGCTGCCGTATAAGCTTTCCAAACCAGGCTGGATGACAGTCTTACTGGCCTGGTGGGAAGCTTCGGGGCCAATGCTGAAGACGGGGAGAGATAGCTCGCAAGCTTCTGCTCCACCACCGGCATCGCCCCATATCCCTTCTCATTCAGCCCTGTGATGTTAGAATAATTCGACACAATGGGGCTAAAAAGTCGGGATGAATATGATTTGGGAAAAAAGGAAGGCCCTGTCATGAAGGCTGTGATTTTATTCTTAGGAAATGCTCGGCCAATTTGCTTTTTGGACGAGCATCCTGTTTCTCGGCTGGCTACTCGATATTTAATTTGGCTACAGCGCGAGTCACAACCTCCACGTTCTCCCTTATATGCGAGGGACTGTGGTGGCGAGTCCACAGTCTCCTCCGTGTTGACGCTCATCACATCAACCTCCTCAGAGGAAGACAGATGAAGCGTCTGGCTCTCTCTCCGGTGTAGCGTCTCGACCAATCTGACACACTAATTTTTATTTGATTTAACAAATCAATTATTCATTAGATTAACAAGTCGTCACAGTCCCCTCACTCAATATACTGGATGCCCATAGGTCTAGCGGGTGAGGACTGATATATGGACGAGCCCGTCTCGGATCCCTCCGCTAAATCCACTTGCGATCCCCACGATAACAGCCGCCGCTGTGCCTCGGCAACAACAGGGCCGGACCCAGCAGGATCGCAAACCTGGCCACTTTCATTGAAAACAGCCAGGCGGGAGCGGAGCACATGGAGCAGGAGTAGCTCACAATCATGACAGTCAACCCCCTCGAGAGCTGACTGTGCATGCTCCACTCCCAAACAGACGACTCACAAATCGTGTGTATCCCCACCCGAGTGTGGACAGGGAGGAACACACGACTTGAAACGCCGTCCACTCACCACAGATTTTGATTTTGACATTCTCTGGACTGCGCTTAATACTTTCTTTCTTTTGGTGTCCCTGCCCGGTTGAGTCGCACGGTAGAGTCAATGGTCTTTACACTCTTCGGTCTTCACACGACCGTAACCGATGGTTTTACTGTGTTGTATAAAAGTGGTTACACTTACATTAATTAATTTAGCAGACGGTACATGAATGAGGAATATAAGAAGCAATCCATCACAGAGCGTACAATATTCATAGCATACAATGGCTGGTTTATTAGTGGGCTAGTTTAGTAAATGAGAAATGGAGAAAAGTGTTTTTTTTTTTTTGTAGTGCTGGTAGAAGAGGTGGGCCTTTTCAACTGCTGCTTGAAATCTGTGATGGTCTCAGTAGATTGCATGGAGGTTGGCAGCTCTTTCCACCAGAGAGAAGCTGATAGAGTTAAGATTTTAGAAGGTGACTTTGTACCTCATTGTGAAGGAGTAACAATGCAAGACCATGACTGGCAGGAAAGATCATACACTTGTAGGAGTGTATTGAGGTAGGTGGGTGCCGTTCCAGTGGTAGTCCTGAAAGCCAGCGTCAAAACCTCAAATCTGATTCTGGCAGCTACCGAAAGCCAGTGGAGTGAGATCAGAAGAGGTTTGATGCAGTCTTCTTTGGCTCATTGAAGACCAGATGTGCATTCTGAATGCCGAGGTCTGAATGTAGCTTGGACGGGAGCTCTGACTCACACTTTGCATCACTTGATGTTTAGTGATTGTTTAATGTAAGGAGTAAGGATCAAATTGAAAAAAAAAATGTCTGGCAATATTGTAAAGTGAATAATGCTGACAAAAAAACAGCCTGTGTATATTGAGATATTTAAAGTACTAGGGAAAAGCGCTTAATTGCACAGTGTGCAGTTGCTATAATCTAAATCAGTAGTACCTGTACTGTAATTATGTAAATTGCATTATGTTGTCAAGGTAATGATTGTTTCAGGATAAAAAATATTCACCATAAACATCTCGCTGATGCTGACTGGTCTCCGGGAGAGCTAACAATGCTGAGTTTAACAGTAAAACGTACCCATGTGTGCCAACATCTCTATAGTGAAACATACCGCTGTTGAATTTGAATGCATAAATACATACAAGGGTTCCATTTTAAACATGAACAGAATGAGAATCTAAAAATGTTTGAGTGAAGAGTAGCTGAATGTGTATGGCACTGTTAAACTGTATAATTTCACAACCACCTGTTACAATGTTTTCTGCATCATCCCAGTCATGGATTCGAATGCAGCCTGCAGCGACTGCAAGTGTTCTAAAACAGTGGGAGACTTTTGAATGTGCAATAACAATGTGGGAAACATGGTGTAATTTGTGCTTGTTTACCGGGTTTGGGGCATGACGGATGTGTTTGCTAGGTGACAACTGACCTTGAGAACAGATGGCAAATCCAGCTACAACTTTCTAACATTTTTCTCTTTGTTTCTGTCTTTGCCTCTTTGCATTCATACCACAATTAGTACCAAAGGGAGACAGTGCTTTAGGGAGACATTAGCATTTATAATACATGAGCCTGGAGGAAGATTGCTTCATAGATCATTCTCCTTATTAGCGTTTCATTTTTGGTTGCCAGACCTCCAATGACCAAGCAATACTTGAGGTTTAGACAGACTGATAGTAGTAAGATTTACAAAAAAGATACACTTTGCAGTTACATTATAAAGATGCAGTCTGTCTGTAAACAAGATTGTCATTATATTTAATAAAAATGGAGACTATTAGCAGGATTTTGCTGGTATAGTCATCTATTGAATTTGAATTGAGTTAGCAAACAGGATGCAAAATAGCATTTAAATTTGTATGTAAAAACTACTTGAAATAGATTATCTTGTAGTAACCCAAAACAATTTTAATATTGTGATTCATTTAGGTTACTGATTTTATTTATTTAGTTATTTATTTTTAAGTTAATTTTCACAAAATAATAAAGAAATAGAGTAATGGGAAGTTTAAATAGCTTCCATTTACATGTGTCGATTTGATATTTACCCACCAAAATGACCATCTTCACAAGGTCAGCAAAACTGTGTATTCAAATTATTATTATTATTATTTTTTAAAAGGTAATACTGCTAATAATTTTCACTGAAAGCCAATTGAAATCATTCAACCAAAATGTTAAGGTAAAATCTCAGTAGTAGAAAAGGTGATGAAGCGTTTTAGGAAGGAAGAACAGAAAACACATGGAACCATCTCAAATTTAAATCTCTTCTTTAGAAATGCCTCTACTCCCACCTCTGATAGTAAAGTAAGTGGCATTTTAGCATCCTGAATGGTCACCTGCACTGCAGGGTGGATTAATGTATTGGAGTGACCTTGCAGCATCAGTTGGTTGCATAAAGCTAACTGAAGTGAAGAGAAAACGTTCCCAAACAATCAAACATGTTCCTACCGCTTTACACTACAAGGTCAATTGGC
The DNA here is from genome assembly GCF_001515645.1 of Sinocyclocheilus grahami. NCBI lineage: Eukaryota > Metazoa > Chordata > Actinopteri > Cypriniformes > Cyprinidae > Sinocyclocheilus > Sinocyclocheilus grahami. The sequence continues at coordinate 56,420 of NW_015506975.1, forward strand.
AACTCGAGAACAAGCTGAGAGCCATCAAACATGTTATACAGTCAATTGTTCAACAAGATAAAAAGCACTTCATGGATTTTGAGACTATGTGGTCATTGTAACAACTTCATAGATGCGCTAAACTATCTATCATTAAATCGATTAACTGAGACGGCATAAGTGGAAGCAGCATTCTGAAGAGCTGTGATGTTATTTTCAAGAGTACAGTAAAATATTTGCCCTTGACATGGTCAAGTATAGTATTGTGTTGATCAGTTTCAATATGTTTGGCACAATTGGTCATTTATTTATACAATGTTTTAGAATTTATTTAATGTTTTTGTAAAAAATAAATAAATAATAATTTAACGAGGAATGTTCTACATCAGTGATCCTCAAATCTGGCTGGCGAGATCCACTTTCCTGCAGAGTTTAGCTCTACCCTGATCAAACACACCTGAGTTTGCTAATCAATGTCTTCAGGATCATTAGAAAAACACAGGTAGGTTTGTTTGAGTATAGGGTTGGAGCTAAACTGCAGGAAAGTGGATCTCGCCAGCCATATTTGAGGATCACTGTTCTACATAAATGAATCAAACCACTCACATTGCACATTTTACATTGATTTGATGTAAAAAGTAGGGCTATGTGGAATTTGGTTAAATAGACAAAATATACACAAACATGAAGGATTGCAACTGATTTTTTTCAATTCATTATACTTCAGTCATTTTCTGTACTGTTGTTTCTGATTTGAGTACATACTTTGCAATGCTTAATGAAAGTGGGTGTTTGCTGTTCTCCTTGTTTGCTGTAATTAGCGCTTCCATGGTGACAGCCTCTTCTCTGCTTGGTGGATCTGTCTTTAGGATTATGGTTGTGTAAGTTTTCATTGGGAATTCACCAGTTAACATTGATTTATAGTGAGGAAAATGCACTTTTCTGCTTTTATCATGAATATTAATTATAAGACATGATGTTCAGCATGCAAGGGTTCTTTTCTTTCTTTCTTTCTTTCTGTTTCATCAATTTTGATTTATTAGATGAAACTGAGTGATTTAATCTTATCAATTTAAATTAAGACTAATGAGCCATTGTAAAAACTATTTGTTGAGTACTGTTAATATTGTGTGAACTATGGTAGTGGTGTTTACAGCCTTGGTATTTTAGGCTTGAGGTTGGATATTTTCTTGAATTTCATCAGTAGCTTTTTCAGATAAATTAGGTAAAATGTAAAAAAAAAAAAATAATAACAATTTAACATCTTGGTTACTTAACACATTTGAAGGGACTGCAGTGGTTCTTGGCTACATTTGCTGCCTGTCATTCAGTGTAATTTCAACCACGTTTCATTGGAATGAGCATCATTTAAGAAGACAGAGCAAATGGCTGTTATTTCAACATCAGTGGATCATTTTCTCTGAATGCAAGAACTGAGAGATAATTAACAGTAAATGTTTGCTCAATTGCTCGCATTGTCTCTGACTCTGATACATATAGGTGCATCTCAATAAATTAGAATGTCGTGGAAAAGTTCATTTATTTCAGTAATTCAACTCAAATTGTGAAACTCGTGTATTAAATAAATTCAATGCACACAGACTGAAGTAGTTTAAGTCTTTGGTTCTTTTAATTGTGATGATTTTGGCTCACATTTAACAAAAACCCACCAATTCACTATCTCAACAAATTAGAATACTTCATAAGACCAATAAAAAAAACATTTTTTGTGAATTGTTGGCCTTCTGAAAAGTATACTGATTTACAGTACATGTACTCAATACTTGGTAGGGGCTCCTTTTGCTTTAACTACTGCCTCAATTCGGTGTGGCATGGAGGTGATCAGTTTGTGGCACTGCTGAGGTGGTATGGAAGCCCAGGGTTCTTTGAAAGTGGCCTTCAGCTCATCTGCATTATTTGGTCTCTGGTTTCTCATTTTCGTCTTGACAATACCCCATAGATTCTCTATGGAGTTCAGGTCTGGTGAGTTTGCTGGCCAGTCAAGCACACCAACACCAGGGTAATTTAACCAACTTTTGGTGCTTTTGGCAGTGTGAAGGAAGCATGAAGTGCTCCAAAATTTATTGGTAAACGGATTCAGTGACATTGGTTTTCAAAAAACACAATGGACCAACACCAGCAAATGACATTGCACCCCAAATCATCACAGACGGTGGAAACTTAACACTGGACTTCAAGCAACTTGGGCTATGAGCTTCTCCACCCTTCCTCCAGACTCTAGAACCTTGGTTTCCAAATGAAATACAAAACTTGCTCTCATCTGAAAAGAGGACTTTGGACCACTGGGCAACAGTCCAGTTCTTCTTCTCCTTAGCCCAGGTAAGACGCCTCTGACGTTGTCTGTGGTTCAGGAGTGGCTTAACAAGAGGAATACGACAACTGTAGCCAAATTCCCTGACACGTCTGTGTGTGGTGGCTCTTGATACCTTGACCCCAGCCTCAGTCCATTCCTTGTGAAGTTCACTCAAATTCTTGAATCGATTTTGCTTGACAATCCTCATAAGGCTGCGGTTCTCTCGGTTGGTTGTGCATCTTTTTCTTCCACACTGTTTCCTTCCACTCAACTTTCTGTTAACATGCTTGGATACAGCACTCTGTGAACAGCCAGCTTCTTTGGCAATGAATGTTTGTGGCTTACCCTCCTTGTGAAGGGTGTCAATGATTGTCTTCTGGACAACTGTCAGATCAGCAGTCTTCCCCATGATTGTGTAGCCTAGTGAACCAAACTGAGAGAACATTTTGAAGACTCAGGAAATCTTTGCAGGTGTTTTGAGTTGATTAGCTGATTGGCATGTCACCGTATTCTAATTTGTTGAGATAGTGAATTGGTGGGTTTTTGTTAAATGTGAGTCAAAATCATCACAATTAAAAGAACCAAAGACTTAAACTACTTCAGTCTGTGTGCATTGCATTTATTTAATACACAAGTTTCACAATTTGAGTTGAATTACTGAAATAAATGAACTTTTCCACGACATTCTAATTTATTGAGATGCACCTGTATGTATCTATGTATGATTCCATTTTGGAAATTTGTGTAAACTTTGCCATTGTTGTCATTTTCAATTGATATTTCATGTACCATACTTGAAAGTTAAACGGTTAGTTCATCCCAAAATGGATGGGCTTAGTTAATGACATTTGTCATAATTTAGCTAAATTTTGCTATAAACTACCTTTATAGTGTTTCTTTCTCTTCTTTAGGTACTGTATTTTTGTGTATGGAAAAGAGTGCCATTAGATTCTGCTAAACATATGACATATGATGATGAGTTTAGAGGACAGAATTTAATTTGTGTTCCTGAACTATTTCTTTATCTATTAAAATACATTATGCAATACATGATCTTTGGGTCACATGTGATTATAGATGTGGTTGAAACAGAAAGACAGATAAAGCAAAGCGCAAAAAGGAGAATGAGAAAAGATAGGCTCTTCCAAAATCGAACATGTTATTTAATATTTTCTCTGAGATTTCACTTTCATCTGAGATGGATTTCTTCTCTTATCATGCACACAGCGTCAGGCGTATCGTATCCACTCTCACCCTTCATCTGGTGCTTTAAACACCTGTGCCATTTCATGTACATCAGAACAACATTTTATTGTGCACAATAACCATCAGAGGACAAAACATTTACAAGCACACACATTTTTTTTTTTTTTCGAAGGACATGATGCCTAAACCTACAAAATGTACTGAGCTGCCTAGAAAGCATTTAAAAGTGATCATACGTACATTAGGGCTGTTCTAACCTGGGTTATTATAGTTAACTGAAACCATAAAAAGTTAAAAATAAACATAAAATCTAAAATAAACATTACAATTAAATGTTAACTAAAAACTTGATGTACTAAATGGAAATAAAAATGATTAAAACTACAGAAACATATATATTTTGTAAAATAATAAATAAATAATAAATAATGACAAAAACACAACAAAATTATGAAATGTTAACTCAAATTAAAATATTAACACAAAAAGGAATCCTAATTGTGTGCATATATATATATATATATATATATATATATATATATATAT
>NW_015506975.1:60511-61851 GCF_001515645.1 Sinocyclocheilus grahami
TACCAGTCTGTGTATTGTAAATAATGTTTTATACTTTAAATAATTGTGTAAGTAGTAAAACAGGGTCAAAAATTTGTTTTAAGTTTAGAAACATTTGGAGTCTCCCCTCCCTTGCCTCACAGTGCTTTGTTCCAAATGCCTGCTTTCCTCTTTTCCATCACCTACACACACACACACAAGTCCAGTGAGAGAGAACAAAGTCAATAGTTGTGGAACTCCAAGGCTGTCAAGGCTATTTTATTCACTTAAACATCGGATGAAGTGATTATTTTCTCTTTAATACAGAGGATGCCAATGTATTTTTCGACGAGTCGCTATGTTAGCAATAATAACGTAACCTGCTTGACGAAAAGGGTTGCTAGTTTTTTTTTAAGAAAACCCTCCCATTTGCTACCCAAAACGAGCTTAAACTAACCGCGTTATTGGGGACGCTTCAACCCGTGTACATGAAAAACGATCCGCGGCAACAGTGATAAAGTAGCCCAATTCCACGGGACTTGGCAACACTGTGACGGATACAACGGACACGAGCGCTGTCGGGGTGTGACTACAACAGCTAGACGTTGTCTAATTTGGCACGGTCTCCCTGCTATACTAATACTAGTAAGGCTTTCCTCTGTGTATACATATCCTTACAAGTACAATTTTAGCTGTATTATTTGTGTCCCCTTCAAAAATCGCTCTTGAGAAATTTTATGTTTATTGTCCCCCCCAACTGTTAGACAAAGTATATGCATCCTGCACTGAGTTATAATCACTTTGCTACATCAAAATAAGAAATAAATGGACTGAAAACATGATCTGTGTGAGTTTTTAGTGAGTAATCAGATGAGTAAAGTAGAGTAAAGATTTAAAGTAAATCTCTGTATCTGTGACCAATATTTATGAGCTTTAATGACTGATGAACCGAATAATTAAAAAAATCTAAAGAAGATTTAAAGAAGGCAGTCGCAGAATGCACTGTGACAAACTTGACAAACGCCTGCATTTGCCATTTTTATTTATTTATTTTTGTTCTTGTCTGGCCTACCTGTCTGCATACAAGCTCAAACCTTAAGCTATTTGAAACCTATATGAGTGTGAAAATAACCTATCTGTTTGCCTGCCTGTCTCTCTCTCTCTCTCTCTCTCTCTCACACACACACACACACTGCTCTTTCATCAAATTAAATTCAGCCAGTGAGTGGGTAGAAATGCACACATCTTCTCATACCGGCGCTTGGTCCAGACGTGCCACTCCGTCAAAGTAATTGCGGCATTCTGCTTTTCTGCTAATGAGGAGGTAAAATATGATCAGCCATTGGAAGCAGTTATTTGTGGTCTCTCTCTCTCTCTCTCTC
>NW_015506975.1:63024-106428 GCF_001515645.1 Sinocyclocheilus grahami
GTGACAAACTTGACAAACGCCTGCATTTGCCATTTTTATTTATTTATTTTTGTTCTTGTCTGGCCTACCTGTCTGCATACAAGCTCAAACCTTAAGCTATTTGAAACCTATATGAGTGTGAAAATAACCTATCTGTTTGCCTGCCTGTCTCTCTCTCTCTCTCTCTCTCTCTCTCACACACACACACACACACTGCTCTTTCATCAAATTAAATTCAGCCAGTGAGTGGGTAGAAATGCACACATCTTCTCATACCGGCGCTTGGTCCAGACGTGCCACTCCGTCAAAGTAATTGCGGCATTCTGCTTTTCTGCTAATGAGGAGGTAAAATATGATCAGCCATTGGAAGCAGTTATTTGTGGTCTCTCTCTCTCTCTCTCAATCTACCTCCACATATCCGTTTATAATTATTCCTCAGTGACACTCTCACCTGCTCCGGCTTTAATCCCACACAGGGGCAGTAGGAAAATTAAAGTTTAACTGCTATCTGTTCTGTTGTTTTTGTGTGTATGTGTGTGTGTGTGTGTGTGTGGATTGGTGTGTAGAAATTGGTCCATGCAAAGAGAATGTGTATTTGGAGTGAATTCACCAAACAATGTATGCAATATTGCAACACAAAAAACACATGCAATTCAATTTACCTAAGTGCTAAATGTGCTGCAATAGTGTCATTCCGTGTCAACTCAACCAGAGGTCCCCGGGTCAAATTATTGATTTTGTCAATATTTTTTTTCTGAAGAAAGAGAAACATGTATAGTAATGAAAGAAAAGAAAGCTGAGAAATCCGCTATTTTGTAGAGGGTGTCAAAATGACAATTGTCACCTGAGATTCAGAGGCAAATGACAGGTGGGGTAAAAATTACTTCAGAAAGATTGCAGCGTCATTATGTTATTTATACACAGAGTTTGGTAGGTCTATTAGTAAAATATGTTGACTTTAGCAATCTTTGTTGCATTATATGCCAATGGTGACCATTCAAACATGGGGAAAAGTACTTTTCAAGTCCATTGTTTGCATGCCTGCAAGTGTTAAAGATATCTTAATATGATTTTAGATTCTGGTTCCTAAGAAACTTTTCTTTTAGAATCTTCACATTTAAGGCTCTATATGGTTCAGTCCCAGAGATAATGCCGGGTAAAGTATGAGCAATATGAAACATAAAATAAGATTTACCAGGATCCCATTTACATGGGGTTTATAATTACCTAGTGTTAATTATTTCCTTAAATCTTTCAAAGTTTGAGGTACTATCAGTGATTCTGCCATATATGCCCCTTAGCAGTGCATATTACTTGATCTATGACAATGCTTCACGTTATAACAATAAAAAAAGAAAAATAAATTATAATAATTAATCCACGTGGCAAATCTTGGTTTATTGATGTGAATGTGTGAGGAGAGCAAGGAGGCATTTTTTTTTTTTTTTTTCAATGCTCTTGGTAGCTTCCAGAAGCTGTTAAAACCCTCTGGGGTCGACAAACATGCCGGCACGTTTTGTTGCATTTTTTGGAAAGCCCCAAAAGGAACCTAAATTACTCCGTCAGTTTTAATCGTGCAGATAAAATACATCAATCGAATCTGTAAAGGGTCTACTTTTATTTGTATGCACCCATAATAACAACAAAACGTTGTGCTTCTATAAAATAAAGAAAACAAACAGGGTGTGCTGTCTGCTGCCTTGGTCTGCGTGATCTTTATTTAGAAACGCGTCATTAAAATGAACTGAAACTCAGCGAATACTCAACAAAGAGACATGAGAGATATATCTATAGAAAGCGTGACATGTCTACGAAGCAAGTCTTACCGAAAACAAATATTATGTGATAAAGTGATCCATATGAAACCAACGCGATGTCCAGTATTTCCCATCTGACTTCACTATCTCTAATTAGAGCGCGCTATTGATATTACTATTTGTTGTTAAGTCTGACATCACGCGTGACGTTTAGCCTCTTCCAGGTCCAAGCACTCCGCTCGTTGGATCCGTACAGCCAAACAGCCATGGTGGAACCTGTGACTTTATTTACTATCACGTCCTTCTTTAGTGAGGCACCCTTGGCGGTCAAAAAGGGTTCTCATTATTTTAACTCCAACAGAGTAGTTCGTGTAGATCATCATTCAGGTGGCATACTTAAGGGTAGAGTCCAGGCATCCATGAAAAAGAAGGTTTACGAAGCTGAGGTGAGTTAGCTGTAAAGGTGATGATACACGGGGCATTTTTGTTGTACACTGAGAGCAATGTAAGAACAGAGTCAAATATGTAAACATACCTAGCCATTAAACATGATTCTGATCTTATATCTCGGGCTTCCTCCAACAATGCTCAATTATTATAGAAATGAGAAACGTTAGCAGATTATCATACTTTAACTGGTCTAATGGTTTTCTATGCTATGTAACTTAGGCACATCTTCGGCTTGTCCATAGACTGTTGCCAACGCTAACGTTAGCACCCACTGGCGCCAAAAGTTTCTTCATTCGTTTAAGATTTGTAACTTACCTTATCAACTGCAGCCATTTCCTCTTATCTTTCTCGTCACAGGGAAAGCGTAAAATGACAGTTGAATGTCACTTGTTTTTTAAAACTCTGATCTAGTCTAACAACACGGGACACAGCACTGCGGCATGGTAAATAAAAAAGCCAGTGAAAACGGTATGTAGAGGAGGACCCGGATTTTGGACCGGAAATAGAGTGGTTACGTCACGACTTAACAACCGGATAGTTCACGTGAGAAGTGCAGCTTGTAAACAAAGCAGCGAGACGTTCATCCTTAAGTTAATCTCGGCTAATGTTCGTTTCTGGAAGGAGATGCACTGAGAGGAATAAGCTTTTTTTATATTTTCCTCAGAAGAATGCGGCAGCTTGATATCCAGTGGAGGATATCATTTACATGAGTAATTACTTTTTTATTAGCCTACTTGCATTAGTTATTATTGTGTTACTGTGACATAACTTGTACATATTTTACTAGGTTGACTTTTTCCAAACCATGATTCCTGACTAAATGTACGTCAGGATGTTTATTTTTTTTTATGTTCTATAAAATAGACCGCAACAATATAAAAGTAATATGAGTTATAATGTTAATCATGTTAGAGTAAGAATGTTTAGACAAAACTTTACTCTAGGCTCTGTTCGCGAAGATCTTTATAACGGGCTTAACAATAATAGCCTAATTTATTTTCCCAGATATAAAATGTTTTTGTATTATAGGCCTACTAAGCATGCTTGTGTTTATGACTAACTAAGCTTTTGTCCGCAAATATCTTCTCTGGTGTAAATGTTTTGAATGTGTTGTACCCGGTCATTAGTATTAGCGATCGTCTCAGGTGTAAATGTATAAAGTAAGCTGTAAATAAGTGACCCCATCAACTGACATATACGTGCGTCCTTTGTTATCAGTGGTGCAATTTATTATCAGCTATACATCTTCTAGTAATTGCTAACAACTCTTTCAATTTTCATTTAGGACTGTGGCTGCATCACCTGCATCTTGCACAAGAAAGGCACGCGAGTGTCGTTCAGTTTTGAGTTCGCTGGAAAATCATACTGAGTAAGTGTACAGTATAGTCATTGTACTTTTATTATGCCTACACTATATGGTAATATTATTTGTGGTTTATAGTGTTAAAATGTAGTTTCTTTGTTATTGGCATTCTGTTTTCTCATGAAGTATGCATACTATAATGTACTGTGTTGAAAAAAATGCTAACGATTGTTTATAAAATTAGTTTAGGACTGTGAATACACCAATCTTGCCTTCAACTGCATCTCACACAGGATGGGGACGCTCGTTCAGTTTTCAACTCCATTCAGAATCTTAGAGTAAGTGTGCATTCACTATTTTGCGGATGTTACTTTCATTTGATTTATTTACTGTATGGTAAAATATGTTTGCTATGTGGTAATTGTGTTTGTTTCCATAAATTAGTACTAGTATCATTGAACATCACAATAATGTTAATAATGTAGTGTAAACAGCATGCTTACTTTTTTATTTCAGATGTGAGAATAACAGTGTAAAATAGCCTGTTGCAAAGAGAGCCAAAGCAAAGCAGCCCACTCGGTCATGGAAAACAGAGTCTGATGTTGACATGTTCCACAGGCTCTGAGATTCCTGCCCACACAGGAACCTGGACCACAGCTGAGACCATGTGATGCACACACTCCCATGAATCTCTTCAAAATGTTGTTCAAGTTTCCTGCCACTGTTTTGGATATTTTGGATATTGCACCCATGACATCTTGACTCTTGTGTAGTTATTTTGTTTGTTCCTAATAAACTGCTGCACTCGCAAGTGAATCTCAAGTTATTTTATGTGATAGTTATATATATTCTAAATAAACTACAAACAAAAAATATATACATTTCTTTTTTCCTCACATTCTTGTAGCAATTCCTTCTCAGTCACACACCTGACTGAAAGGCTCATTATGCAGCTCATTATGCAGGCCTTTGTCTTCTCAGGTGTGAATCACAGCATTATGCATGACCATTCACGCCCTCTTCCATATACCTTTTCTACACAAAAAGTGTCTTAGAAAATTTTAATCAATATGTAGTGAGGTCCCTTGTAAGACCGTAAGTTCCTTTAAGAAAGTTACATGGCCCCATTAAGAGCGTTTCTCAGTAGGCGGAAGTGTGCACGCTAGTAAATTGCCATGCACTTTATAAGACGGAAAGGAGTGGTGGTTTGGATGGTTATGAACTTTATTCTCTGTTGAGACTTAGGTTTCCCATTCGAATAAGGTAATTGTCTTTATTTGTATTATGTGTTTTCTATTTGCTGGCACTCCTAAATTAAAGCTCTGATAGTACTATCTTTTAAGGGTCTCTTTTGTTTGTTTGCAGGCTGTTTTCCCCACACTTCTGTGCAGGGTATTAAGTACGAGGTAGGTCGCATTGATGTTTCATTTTGGGTTGTAGTTTGGGATTTGCTTTTAACATTTTAGGCTAGTGTGCATTCACTATTTTGCGGATGTTACTTTCATTTGATTTATTTACTGTATGGTAAAATATGTTTGCTATGTGGTAATTGTGTTTGTTTCCATAAATTAGTACTAGTATCATTGAACATCACAATAATGTTAATAATGTAGTGTAAACAGCATGCTTACTTTTTTATTTCAGATGTGAGAATAACAGTGTAAAATAGCCTGTTGCAAAGAGAGCCAAAGCAAAGCAGCCCACTCGGTCATGGAAAACAGAGTCTGATGTTGACATGTTCCACAGGCTCTGAGATTCCTGCCCACACAGGAACCTGGACCACAGCTGAGACCATGTGATGCACACACTCCCATGAATCTCTTCAAAATGTTGTTCAAGTTTCCTGCCACTGTTTTGGATATTTTGGATATTGCACCCATGACATCTTGACTCTTGTGTAGTTATTTTGTTTGTTCCTAATAAACTGCTGCACTCGCAAGTGAATCTCAAGTTATTTTATGTGATAGTTATATATATTCTAAATAAACTACAAACAAAAAATATATACATTTCTTTTTTCCTCACATTCTTGTAGCAATTCCTTCTCAGTCACACACCTGACTGAAAGGCTCATTATGCAGCTCATTATGCAGGCCTTTGTCTTCTCAGGTGTGAATCACAGCATTATGCATGACCATTCACGCCCTCTTCCATATACCTTTTCTACACAAAAAGTGTCTTAGAAAATTTTAATCAATATGTAGTGAGGTCCCTTGTAAGACCGTAAGTTCCTTTAAGAAAGTTACATGGCCCCATTAAGAGCGTTTCTCAGTAGGCGGAAGTGTGCACGCTAGTAAATTGCCATGCACTTTATAAGACGGAAAGGAGTGGTGGTTTGGATGGTTATGAACTTTATTCTCTGTTGAGACTTAGGTTTCCCATTCGAATAAGGTAATTGTCTTTATTTGTATTATGTGTTTTCTATTTGCTGGCACTCCTAAATTAAAGCTCTGATAGTACTATCTTTTAAGGGTCTCTTTTGTTTGTTTGCAGGCTGTTTTCCCCACACTTCTGTGCAGGGTATTAAGTACGAGGTAGGTCGCATTGATGTTTCATTTTGGGTTGTAGTTTGGGATTTGCTTTTAACATTTTAGGCTTTTATTTTAGGCTGATTAGATCTTCCTGTCGATTGTGGAGCTGCTGGAGGCATTGTTGGTGACAATATTTATTGGAGATGTAATACTGTTTATTGATTTGCCGTTTAGTTGCCACTGCTGTCTTCCCATCCTATATTGTGTGCACCTAGTGGAATTTGTTATTGTTATAGTGTTTATAAATGGGCTGCATTGCCTATTAATGGGCAGTTTTCTTCCAACTAATTTTATTATTTTTTATTATTTTAGCGGAACACTTAGGGGTGCTGGTTGGATCTCGGGTGTGGTCTCTTTGGTGGATATCCTCTGATTACACTGCATGTTCACTGAGTGTGGTGGATATTTTCTTTTGTTAGTTTTAATTGTGTGTGTGTGCGTGCGCATGTTGGTACTTTCTCTTTTTTTACAGGCACGTTTTACGAGTGATTTTTATCGGGTCAATAGCTTGGGCTCACACCGGTGGCCGGTCAGTCCTCCTCGAGTCTTTATTTTGTTTTAAGTTATTGTTTTGTTTTTTGATTGTTGGAGTTCCCTCTTTTAAGAGTGTACCTTATTGTGTTTTAATCAAATAAGGAATGAAGTTTTACAAGTGATTGTGATATTTTGTCAATAAATTGTAAGCTTTGTTATAGTTGAGAAACTCGTCTCTATTCCTTTTATTGGGTTGGTCCACATGGATCTGTGCTTATAACTTAAACTAACATTCCCTGAAGAGAACAAGATTCAGGGTGGCATAGTCAGGCTATGGTTGATTGGGCTTAGTAATTGCCCATAGACCTTATGTTGTCCTCATGCTACAAACTGGTGTAGTCGGCAGGGTTTGTGTGACAGAACTGGTCTCTTTGGTGGATACCCTCTGATTACACTGCATGTTCACTGAGTGTGGTGGATATTTTCTTTTGTTAGTTTTAATTGTGTGTGTGTGCGTGTGTGTGCGCGCGCGCATGTTGGTACTTTCTCTTTTTTTACAGGCACGTTTTACGAGTGATTTTTATCGGGTCAATAGCTTGGGCTCACACCGGTGGCCGGTCAGTCCTCCTCGAGTCTTTATTTTGTTTTAAGTTATTGTTTTGTTTTTTGATTGTTGGAGTTCCCTCTTTTAAGAGTGTACCTTATTGTGTTTTAATCAAATAAGGAATGAAGTTTTACAAGTGATTGTGATATTTTGTCAATAAATTGTAAGCTTTGTTATAGTTGAGAAACTCGTCTCTATTCCTTTTATTGGGTTGGTCCACATGGATCTGTGCTTATAACTTAAACTAACATTCCCTGAAGAGAACAAGATTCAGGGTGGCATAGTCAGGCTATGGTTGATTGGGCTTAGTAATTGCCCATAGACCTTATGTTGTCCTCATGCTACAAACTGGTGTAGTCGGCAGGGTTTGTGTGACAGAACTCTTTCTCTAGGTTTTATTTGTTTTGTTGTTTTTTTCTTTTTGTGTATGTTATTTTTCTTAGGGGAGAGAAAGCCAGCAGTTGGCCAGCTATTCCCTAGACGGGATCTTCCCTCGGATAACGCATGTCAACTCTTCTACCGGTGATCGTCGGGGGAGAAACTTTATTTCCCACCAAGATGGAAATGGAATTACAGGAACTGCGAGACCTGGTTGCATAACTGAGGGTGGACAATGAGAGACTCCTGCACCGAGCGACACCCCTAGTGGGGGCTTCTGGGGTTAATTCTGTTCTGGTTGATAGATCTGTCACTCCCACAGTTCCCGGGTGCCTGGTGTATGTGCCAAGAGAAAAAAAAAGTTAATTATTCTGCTGGAACATTGGGATTGATGTTTTGGAATGGATTGATGAGGTACGTGCAAGTATGCGATTTTATGTGTTTATTAATTCAGTTGGGGAGGGTTGATTAATTCAGTTGTATTTTTTTTTGGGGGGGGGGGGGGGGGTGGTTATGTAATCTTTTCTTTTCTATTCATTGGCTGTTGTCTTCTGTCGATTAATCTGTTATTCCATATTGTGTGCGCCTAGTGGAATTTGTTATTGTTTTGGTGTTTATAAATGGGCTGCATTGCCTATTAATTAATGAGCAGTTTTCTATTTTTTATTTTAGCGGAACACTCAAGTGCTGGTTGAATCTTGGGTATGGTCTCTTTGGTGGATACCCTCTGATTACACTGCATGTTCACTGTGTGTGGTGGATTTTTTTTTCTTTTTGATTTTGTGTGTGTGTGTGTGCTTGCGTGCGTGCTGGTTCTTTTTTTTTATTAATTTTTTTACATGCACGTTTTTCGAGTGATTTTTACGGGGTCAATAGCTTGGGCTCACACCGCTGGCCAGTCAGTCCTCCTCGAGTGCCCACTTATGTTTCTTTTTGTTTCTTTATTTTGTTTTTTGTTATTGTTTTGTTTTTTGGTTGTTGGTGTTCCCTATTTTAAGAGTGTACCTTATTGTATTTTAATCAAATAAGGAATTAAGTTTTAAAAGTGATTATGAGTCATGAATTGTATATATATATATATATATATATATATATACTGAACAAAATTATAAACGCAACACTTTTGTTTTTGCCCCCATTTTTAGCAAGACTTCAAGACTTTACACAAAAGGCCTATTTCTCTCAAATATTGTTCACAAATCTGTCTAAATCTGTGTTAGTGAGCACTTCTCATTTGCCGAGATAATCCATCCACCTCACAGGTGTGGCATATCAAGATGCTAATCAGCATCTTGATATGCCACACCTGTGAGGTGGATGAATTATCTCAGAAATAGGCCTTTTGTGTACATAGAAAAAGTCTTAGCTCTTTGAGTTCAGCTCATGAAAAATGGGGGCAAAAACAAAAGTGTTGCGTTTATAATTTTGTTCAGTGTGTGGTATATTTTGATAGAGGGAAACAAGATACATTTCTAGTTTCAACATTATTTGATGTTCAGACATTCCTCTTTAAAAGAAAAGTATCAAATTTATGCAAAGTGACCCATATTTGTTTTTTGACAATTGGAAATGTGTAAAACTTAACAATTTAATCTTGGAACCATATTGAGATTCCAACATTGCTGCAATAGAACCATATAGGGCCTTAAAAATTAAAAAGATGCAAAAATCAAGGTTTGTTAAGACCCAGTATCTAAGGCCCTGTCCACACAAACGCGGTTATTTTTAAAACCTCAGCTTTTTCTATGCAGTTAGGCTGTTCTTCCACACGCAAGCGCAGCACCAGTTCACTGAAACCGAACATTTTTGAAAATGCCTGCCAGGGTGAAGATTTTCAAAAACTCCGGTTGCAGTGTTGTCGTGTAGACAGCGAAAACGTTTTTGGCTTGTGACGTCGACGCCTGCACTGTTATCTCGGCCTACTGGAAACTTTTTCAGGCTTCTGATTGGCCAACATGGTTTTACAGTTGAGATTATATCGCCACCTGTTGGTTAGGCATGCTCTTGACAGTGCTTAATCGCATGTGTTTGCATTTTCATGTGGATGAAGATTTTTTTTTAAACGGAAGAAGGAAAACTCAGTTTATAAAAATACCCGTGAACGTGTGGACATGGCCTAAAAGGGCATGGAGATTTCTATAATACTTCTTGAGTTACAGGCATGCCAACTTTGGAGAGAAAAAAAATAACTAGAAATGTGTGCTTTTTTCCAATCTTTTTAACAGTCCCATTGTCATATAATGCAACAAAGATTGCTAAAGTCAACAGATTTTACTAATAAAGCTACCAATCACTGTGTAAAAAAAACATGATGCTGCCATCTTTGTTGTTTACAGCAGAAATGTTCCTGTAGTTACGTCAACCATCACATAGTATCTGATAGTAGAAGCACTTACACTTGAAGGTTTTAATCATCTGAATAACCCTTTTCCACCATATAGAACCTTTTGTGCAATGAAAAGTTTTCATGAATGTTAAAGGTTCTTCATGGAACAATAAATGCAAAATATATATATAATTAATAAATATTCAGTCCCATAAATAAGCTTATCTTTTCCAAAAAAACGTATTTGTATGTGGCCCAAATAGCTCCAGCAAATGTGTTTATCTTACTATTCTTGGACCCAGTTTGGTACACTGTAAAAAAATTGCGCTGTAAAATAACGGCAATCTACTGGCAGCTGTGGTTGCCAGCATTGCACTATTAATTTACAGCTCTTCACGTTTACAGTATGTTACCGTTATTATACCATGTGGTAACTCATTTCGTTTGGGAAACCGATTGCTTCAAACCATTCGAGTAGTGTTTATATGGTGTTAGTACAGTGAACTTATTTCATTTGAGTCCATTAAGAAGAAATACTTCTTAATATAAAACCGCAAACACTTAAAATGTAATAATAATGTAAACAAAACATGACTTTTACTCAAATATTTATAGATTGTCATTAACTAGTAATAGTACACATTCATGTACTAAAAAGCTTTGTAAAGAGATGATCACTGAATCAACAACTCCACATTTACGGTCTTTAAATAAAGCAGCAGAACATCAGTGTTTATGGCTCATCATTGAATGAAGCAACAGGCTCTACTCTCCAGCACAATGGTGACCCACAAAACTACATTAACCCTTTAAACCCCACAGCAAAATCCCCAGTTTTAAATGAACACTCACCATGTGTCCACACTACAGAGTGTTAGAGTAACACTGAAGCAGTGCTGAAGTTAATGAGATAATTATGTGATTAATTAAATGATGATTGTGCATTAGTGATGAACAGCTGCTGTTAACAAACAGAATCACTGAAGGAAAGAGAAACACAAGAACTGCAACTGACTTCAGGCACAGCCTTAGATGAAATCAACTGAAATAAAATAATATATTAAATCTCTCAAGACCTGACAAAACAATTCCTAAAACAGCATCACCAGCTTCAGTTATTACCAGACTGATTTTATTTCTGTCAGACGTCTACAGAAGATCTTATTGAGAGTTACAAAGGTTTAGATGTTTGTTTATTTTTTTTCACTACCATGATGGAGATCAGTGTTTACTTTAGTTGGGCTCGTGAACCTTGACATTTTTTAATATTAACTTTTCTTTGGTTCTTGTAATAACGTGTTTTTGGAAAATGTTTGTTATGGCAAAAAATAATTAAAAACACAAAAAAACTCTGGTATTAATTTTTGTATATTGATAAGAATAATCATCCTCTTCCTCCTGATTGCCTGATTTTATCCAGTGTCTCTTCTCTTACTGAATATTGATACTAGAGCAGAAGAACAAGTAGTGCTGAGCAATCAATTATGAAAGACTGTTAAAAGACATCACTCATTTAAAAAAAAAGAAAATCTTTGTTGTAATTTAGACAGACACATCAATAATCACCGTATGAATCACAATGATGACAATCCACAAAATAAATGAACAGATCAATTCTGAACATCACAAAACATGCTACTAAAACTCAACACAAAAACAAAAGCAAAAATAAAAGCCCATGAGAATCCAAGAAAATAAGTGGACAATTCAGCAGCATAATTTATTCATGCCACAATGCATGCTGGGAGTAATGGGTGGTACCCAGCATGCATTGCAGCATTGAGCTTTTTATTGTCACCATTGTTGAGATTTATATGCTGATTCTTGATGTCTCTCTTTGAGTGTTCATGATATTTTATGATATGTTCAAAATATTTTAAACCCAAACTGTTTCTAAGTCCTTCTTATTTTATGGTTGTCACAACATTGATCAATATCATGCTGTAAATCACTGGGAAAAGCAAAACATATAAAACACTCACATAAATAGAGCCAACATCACTTGACCAACCATAACCGTTTTGCTATAACAGATGCATCTTAAAGACACAGTTATAGCACTCAAACAAAAACTAATGTTCAAAACTCAAGGGTCAGGAGCCCAACTAAAGCAAACACTGATCTAAACAATGGTAACATCAAACGAAACAATTAAACAATCTAAACCTCTGTTCATTCTCAAAAAGATCTTCTGTAGACAGCTGACAGAAATAAAGTCAGTCTGGTTAGTAATTCATGAAGCTGGTAAAGCTGTTTGTAGAGTTGTTAAAATCTTCAGTTGATTTCATCTTCGGCTGTGGCTGAAGTCAGTTGTAGTTCTTGTGTTACTCTTTATTTCAGTGATTCTGCTCGTTAACAGCAGCTGTTAATCAATGTCTGAATTCAATCATTAGTTTTCATTCTCTCTGTAAGGTGGACTATATTAGTAAACTCACAGAGGGAATAGTGAATGAGGGTGTAGTATTTGAAACACAGCCTCTGAACGTCAACTTTGAACGCTGTTAATTCATGATATATAGCAGCAGGCTACTTTCTCGAAAATGAAAAAATATTACGCAGAATGCACTGTTTTAATGGAAAACAGCATGTTACTGTCAAAATTTGGCAATTTTTTAAACAGCGATTTTTAACAGTGTATGTGCCCGCTGAGTGTTTTGTTACTTATTGTGAATGTCTAATTAATCACTGTTTGACTTCATGTTATCTCTAAATGCCAGAGAGTTTCAAATCCACTTTCTGGGGGAGCAGATTAACATCACATGGTGTGTGTGATGCATGTGTTTCCCAGTAAAAAAAGTCTTTAGACACTTAATTTAAATGTTTTCCACTGCATTAGATAACAACATTTCAAAACAATTTATTGTAAAAGTAAGAACACACTTTTAAAGAAAATCGTCTTGGGTTACACATGTAATCATGATTCCCCGTGATGGAATGAGACGCTGCGTCCTGCAAGCATGACTGGTGTCTGAAGCATGGGTAAAAAAATCCTGTTGGTCCACTTGGCCCATGACATCATAGGCGGGTGCCTGGAAGTATAAAACTGCACCTGCTGAGTACGTCACCAACTTAGTTTTCTGAAGGAGACGTAAGCAAGCAGGCTGAAGGCATGGCAAGGGGACGCAGCATCTCGTTCCCCCTCGGGGAACCATGGTTACATGCGTAACCCGAGATGTTCCCCTTCTAGGGAATTTGTGCGGTGTCCTTTAGCGGACACTATGGGCCTGTCCACCTGGTGAGAGATCAAGGAGGTGACAGACATTAACCTTTCCTCAGAAAGGGGCCAAGCCCCTGACACCCTGGGCCGCTCACATAACTTGGCAGAAATGGAGAACCCAATTCAGATAAAGGGGAACATCCAAACTAAAGTTAAGAACACAGCTATCCTTAGATAGCTATGCAATGTGAGCAATACTAGCCTGGATACACAAGACCGCTGAAGAGGCAAACTAGAAAACCTCTAGATAGGAGCTCAAATAGATTGCTACTTAAAGCCCAAGTAAGGGGAGTAGCTGCTGAGCTAGAATACAACTGTCCTCAGCAAGCTATATCCAAAGGGTCTTATGAAATGCTCGTAGACCAAGATAAACCATATACAGCTAGCCTCAGATAGCCAGGCAAGACCTTCCTTACTTACTTGCTTGCTTACAACCCTGTCAGGGGAGATAACACTATCAAGGCAAGGGCTCAATGTTACTTAAAAACCCTAAGCAGGGGAGCAATCATTGGGCTAGCACATAGCTATCCTCAGATAGCTATGTAGCTATGAAGGGGCTACCACAAGGGGGACCAACTGAAACTGGCCAGAGCCCAGAGAGTGGGCTGTCTACTTACAACCCTAAGAGGGGAGACAACACTGTCTAGGCAAGGCTCAAGGAGACCGCTACTTAAAACCCTAAGCAGGGGAGCAATCAATGAGCTGGTGCGCAGCTATCCTCAGAAAGATAGGCTCTAGGAAAGCGGACCGCTGAAATTGCCAAGACCACCAGCAGTGGGATGTCTACTTAAAAACTCTATAAGGGAAGACAGCACTATCTAGGCAAGGACTCAAGGAGACCGCTACTTACAAACCCTAAGCCGAGGAGCAAACAGCGAGCGTCCTCAGATTAAGTAAGCCTGTCCTGCCATAACAATGGCTGGAATATAACCATCCTAAGATGGCTATACTATGTAGGTCCCCAATCAATGAAGTCCCTTAGAGGCTAGCGACTTCCATGTTATTGACCAGCAGCTCACAAGAGGGAGATCCAGACTATCAGTAAACGATTCGCTAAAGAGCAATCACATAAAACATCATTAGTCAAAGATCAAAGCCTGATGTAAGCAGTGGCCCTAACACTAGAGAGCGAGACACAGCTATCCTCGAATAGCAGTTCCCTCAGATAAGGCTGAAGACTGCCCAGACCATGGAGGTGGGCCATCTACATAAACCCAAACAGGGGAGACAGCACAGTCTAGGCAAGGGGCTCAAGGAAACCACTACTTAAAAACGTTAACAAGGGGGGCAATCTCAGAGCTGGAACACAGCTATCCTCGAATAGCAGATTCCTAGACAAAGACTTCAGCGCTTACTTGAGAGAGCTTGTTCCAAGGGGAACTCAACCTAATCATAGAAGCCAGGCTAGAACACAGCTGCCCTCAGGCCACTATATTCCAGAGCAAAGCAAGTTTGTGCTGGAGCATTACTATCTGCAAACAGCTACACTCTGAATCCAAACTTAAATAAGTGGGATTCAGAGGGACCACCCACTTAAAAATACCCAGAAGCCTGGGGAGGCAGCCCACTTCTAAACCCATCCGGCTTAATACAAGAAGGAACATTCCCCATAACCACTGAAAGGTCACTGAAACACCCTGGGAGAGAAAGCTCGCAAGCATCTCTCCACCAAGCATTTAAATATATCCATGCCCAGCGAGACTCTCCACACACAATAATATGCATATTAGAGAGGCACGGCTGAGCAATCTCGTAAGATCAGGGCTGAAACAACTCCATGCTCACACTTCATTGTCATAACAACACAAATACCATCCGTGGCATCTGACAACCCATTATAGAGGGTGTGCGGATCCCTCAGATCAAAGCAATTGCCGCGAGCTGAGATAAACAGTGCTGCAGCAACCGCCGTGAGACACAAACACTTTGCCCTGCATTCCTCGGGAATAGGAACAAACGCGAGTGGAGCCTAGACATCGTGACTCATCACAATGAAGGCATAGCAAAAGAAAACAACGCAAAAGCAGAATATGCCCTCGAGTGTTAGAATCCAAACACGGAGGCACACATACCCTAAAGCGCAGCTCGACTTAATATAACGCTATCCACAGGATTCCAATAACCCTAAAAGAGAGCACCTGAAACCCGACAAGCACTCGAGCTTGCAGCGGAAGCCTTCAAAAGGTTCATATCCTTCTCAAACTTCTCTGCAAGCTCAACCTGTGAACCTCGCGATCCGAGTCCTAACCATGCCTTGGCAGCAGCGGGACCCAAACCGCAAGATGCAGACTCTTGTTCTAATCCTAGTCCTCTTGTACTAATGCGAACTAGACAACTGAGCTTTCTCATTGGAAACACTCAGAACCCTCGAGCACTGAGCGTGCAAGCTCCTAACCAAGACACATGACACATAGATTGTGTGTGTCCTCAAGTGCCCTCAGGAACGAAGGCACACACTTTCTACAATGCTCACCTGCCTTCGTCTTTCAAACACACTTCAAAGAGACGGCTCCTGAAGACAACAACAGTTAGTGATGTATTTAGCAGGTGCCTTTTTATACTTCCGGGTACCCGCCTATGATGTCACGGGCCACGTGGACCAATAGGATTGGTGTTTTTTCACACATGCTTCTGACACCGGTCATGCTGGCAGCATTCCCCATAGTGTCCACTATAGGATGCAGCGCGAGTTCCCTAGAAGGGGGAACATGAAGTTTGCATGGTTTGAAGTGGTAAAACAGTAGATCTAATGTTGAAAACAAGGTTTTTGGCATTTTGTAGTTGTCAAATATGAGTTTAATGTGCTCATAGTTACACGTTGTTATTTTTTGTTAGGACACCTGAATAAAACCTCCTAAACAAACCAACAGCCAGGTCAGTTTTGATATGAGAACGCTTTTCTGATAAAAGTTTGTTGAGGGGAAACTTTTTTTTTTCCTCAAAAATGTTGGAATGAAACTGAACGATCAGCTTCAGGCTCTAAAATGAGACCAACAAAGCTTGTGCATTTCCCTGTTCCTTTAATGTGATATCAGGATGTCTGTATTACCCAGGATATTGAGATTCATATCAACAATTCTGAAGAGTTTCCTTGGCTTATGAAACCAACTGAAGAGGCTTATGATAGTAAGACTTACTCATTATTGCTGTTAGAAAACACTCTCTGTCTGTATTGGTTCCAGATGTTTTCACCCTCTGTTAATAAATAACAATTTGGTCCCTCGATATCTCTTTGCCACCGTGAAATCTTCTCAGTCTCTCCAAGTGTATAAATGCGGCTGGGAAGTAAGAAAACACACATTCAAATGGTATTCTCAAATACTTCAATTTATTCACAGAAATACAGATCTTATATAGGCATGTCGAGGGGAGTTTTTACCCTCTTAACCAATGAGGATAGGGGGACATACCCATACAGGATGTTTTTCCCAAGAACATGTGTTTTGTATAAAATTGCCACATATACAGAAAAACATATCCCTATAAGGAATAGACT
This sequence comes from Sinocyclocheilus grahami, assembly GCF_001515645.1. Classification (NCBI taxonomy): domain Eukaryota; kingdom Metazoa; phylum Chordata; class Actinopteri; order Cypriniformes; family Cyprinidae; genus Sinocyclocheilus; species Sinocyclocheilus grahami. The sequence continues at coordinate 79,540 of NW_015506975.1, forward strand.
TCCTGGCGACGGAGGCTGAACCCCCCTTATAAATCAGCACAAACTCCTTTACCTTGAATATTGAGTAAGAGACATTCAAACACCATACAAGAGAGAGAGGACAGATAGAGGAGGGGTGATTCAGAGAAGGAGAGAGAAAGAGTGAGAAAGGAGGGGTACGGCATCAAAAAGACAGAGAGTGTTTTCTAACACCCTCCTTTTCTTCTCTCTCCCTCTCTGCTCGCCCTCCCTGTACAGCGCAATGTTGTCTTCTCTCTGATTTCCCCCTCCTCCATCTGATCTCTCTCTTGTATTATGTTTTAATATCTCTTACTCATATTCGAGGTACGCATGCGCACATGTATGCACTAGCTTTTCTTAGTTCAAATGTTCAAACGGGGACACGATAGCTAGGACTCCAAGGTAATGGGGTTCATGCTGAACTATGGAGATAGTTCAGCATCCTTCGCCAAGTTTATTCCTAATATGTCCATATTTTCCTGTACATGTGGCCATTTTATATAACACATATTCTTGGCCAAAATCCTATATGTATGTCATCTATATCCTCATTGGTTAAAGGGTTGAAACTCCCCTCGACATATGCCTATATAATATCCTTGTATCTATGAATAAAGTTGAAGTATTGAGAATACAATTTGATGTGTGTTTTCTTGCTTCCCGGCCATATATACACTTTAAGGGACTGAAAATATTCAAGGTGGCAAAGAGAAACTAAAGTTTGTTTTTTACTGACAATTGCCATCTTAAACAAAATGCATCCCAGTTTATTTTATTTAATTTGATATTTATTAGGTTTATAATTATTTAATTATATTTAAAATCTTTCAAATTTTTAATTACAAGCCAAAATGAACATAAAAACACTAAATATATACAGTAACTAGCTGAGGGTTGTACCTTATGCTGGTCAGTTAAGTTGTTTTTAAGGATTGTGTTAAATATGTAAAACTATAATGTGGAGTGTCACTTTATTATCTATTAATCACTTACAGCAGGTTTCTATTTATACATGAAAAGTGTATAACGCATGTTCACGTTAATTGGTTCCAAGAGCTTCTTCTCATTAAAGTTGATCTCATAATTATTCACAGATATAGTCCCCTCGCCTGCAAGTTTGCATTGTTGGCAAAGTGTTCTTGTGCACTTTGAATTAATTAAGTTTTCTCCATCATGTGTTTTTATTTCTTTAATTTGCTAATAACTTTTTTTTCCAAAATTTAAGGAAAATAAATTGCTGGTTATCCTAATTATGTGACCTATTCATCAGAGGAAGATTAAAAATGTTAAACTAAACATATCAAATCAGAGAAGGACACAAAATTATGTCTTTCTGTCCAGGAAATTAAAATGGGCTGGCTAATCTCTAATTATAATTTTGAAATATGAAAGCAGACAGCAGTTTCAGGGGGCTCATTGAGCAGAAATGAAACAAGCGGCAGCTCCTTAAATGCTCACATTTGTAGGGAACAGGACAGACATCTCTGTCCTCGTCCATGTATTTTTGCTAGTGAGAGGCATTTCAGTCTCTTACATCTGAATGTGACACTCTGAGCTGATGCTAAATGTATTACTGACCTCTAACCTGTTGCCTTGAGATGCATTTAACCTCTTTGGCTACATGATGTTATTTTAATGAGAAAATGCAAATGATTTGGAGAAGCACTTTTGACCATTGTCATTTTTCTGATTTTGAAACGTAATGGATATTAACATGTTTTAATACATTTTTTAAATGATATGAAAAACTGCACAGTAATGGGTAGATTTCAATCATGCTGTATGCACTATTTTAAAATGTATTATTGAAATATCATTACCTTGACAATTAGCCAAACCTTGAAATGCTTCCAGAGTTTGATATTGTTGCTAAGATCATATTTACTACTGTACTATACACTAATGTATGATGCTTTTATTGTCACAGCGAGCTGTCTTTAATAATCCACACAGGGTAAATCCAACATAGAAACTGGCAATCCAACACAACTGTAGTAAAGACGAGACCCGACAATCATGAACAGAAACAGCTGAGCTTAAATACAAGAGCTAGTGAGGTGACGATGACAGCTTAACAGCTGAACAAAATGACAAATCAAATCAGTAACTGTCAACTAACTAAACAAGAGAAGACAGTGCAAACTGAAAAAAACAAAGTCCATGTGAAGTATATGTGTGACATTTACTGTGTAAAATGTATTTACAAAGTCTTACCTTTTTGAGTTTATACATATTTACATGACTGTACCACATTATAGAAAAGTCTGTCATTTCAAAATCAAAATTATGCTTTGCAATAAAATTAATCACTGTAATATAATAATGTTAGTCATTCTGTCCAGATTTTTTTTTTAAATCACCATAAATTTCAATGTGTTCACTCCACTTGTGTTTGTCACGGAGTCACAACCATCACAGACCAATTACAACCCATCGTCACCAGATCAGCATGATAAACCCACTGTTCACTTTCCCCGGAATTCTGATTCACTGCACCTGCACCTCATCATCAGCACTCACTATAAAGAGACACTTCTCCTGCACTCCCTTGTCTGGTCTCGTCCTTACCAACACTAAAGACTCCTTACCTGTGACTTACCTGCTCATTGGAATTTTTACTTGTCTTCTGATATCCATCATCTGCCCTTTGTCTGCTTTGGATCCATTCTCCTGCAAGAGAGTCATTATTATTATTATAAGCTAAGTCTACTTTCATTCTACATATTGTCATTTACTCATGAGTCTGCATTCCTGCTAGTTCCGTGCCTATGTTCAATAAACTTTTTTGCGGTTTTATACAACTTGCCTGTCTGCATCTTTCTGTTGTGTGACAGCGTTTGTTAAAATGAAGTTTTTCTTAATCCATTTATGTTGTGACCACATGAATATTTGTAATGATCATTTTAATTATAAAAAAAATAATTCCAAATGTAATTTAATTGTAACTTTTTCTCTCCCCATTAAGTCCAAAAATCTTAACGAAAATCAAGCTTGCTTTGATCACACTTTAGTTTGGGGACCAAGTATCACTGGTAACTAAGTATTAACTATGACTTTTGCCTCAATTAACTCCTAATTTGCTGCTTATTAATAGCTAGTAAGGCATTTGTTACGTTTAGGTATGGGGTAGGATTAAGGGATCTGAAATATGGTCATGCAGAAAAAGGCATTAGTATGTGCTTTATACTGAACAAAATTATAAACAACACTTTTTTGTTTTTCCCCCATTTTTCATGAGCTGAACTCGAAGATCTAAGACTTTTTCTATGTACACAAAAGGCCTATTTCTCTCAAAATATAGTTCACAAATCTGTCTAAATCTGTGTTAGTGAGCACTTCTCCTTTGCCGCGATAATCCATCCACCTCACAGGTGTGGCATATCAAGATGCTGATTCGACAGCATGATTATTGCACAGGTGTGCCTTAGGCAATGTTAGTAACATGCATGGTAATAAGCAATTAGTTTATAGTGAGAATTGGTCTCTAAACTAAAATTTCACTCTTGCTTTTACCACTGTAATGTCTGGACCACTCAAACACACAATATATATTTTGTTAGCTAGATTTAACAAATACTCTTTAACAACCCAGGAAGCTGAACAGGCCCCTGGTTCCATAGCAATGCTGACACCAGATACTTTTACGACTTTGTGGAATGTGAGCAGAGACTCTCAGCTGCATTTTCCAGAAGCAAGAGGCACAAATGCACAGTAGAAATGGACTTTTCTACTAATTAATTCATAGGAAAACCTTTCTTTGAATGAACAGTGTATCCTTCAGGTCATTGGGTATATTATTGTCATTGTGTATTTTGTCTTTGATATTTTTAGACTATTTTAGGCATGCTTATGAGGGAACCCATTCCTGTCATCCTTTCACTATAAGTAATCCTACCTTGTTTAGTATCTATGAATTTGCCTTCTTATGATCGAAACAAGCGTGTATATTATATGTTGGTACATAGGCAATATATATTAGGGTCCTGAGAATCTTTAGTAATTTCAATTCAAGTCCATTTGCAAATTACCATGCTTAGAGACAAAGGGTCGTAAAACCCTCCAGCAATTGCCACCTCCCGCTTGGAATTTCCATCTTTCTCATTGGACAACCCCATCTTGAGAGGCGGGGATCTTCTCCGACCTTAAAGGCCCCACTCCAGGGACCCACCCAGTTGGTGGTTTGTTGGAATTCTGAGAGGTGGTGAGAAAATCGCTCCCAGAAACCCTAAGCTCGTGCCAGGCTTCGGCCTTGTCCTTTCCATTCATCAAGTTACTCTGACGCAAACTGGTTCTTTCTCATCAACCAACTTCAGCAAGATCTTGGGCCTTAAGATTGCATCAGGAATCTATTTTCAGACAGACGAGACTTGCAAGTATCAAACTTAGTCTTATTAATTGATATATTAGGTATCAGTTGCACTTTTTTACCAAGGTGTGTTTGAACTAAGAATCTGACGTTTCCTTCCGGTATAGATCTGCTGAATATGCAAATGGTTCTATAACGTCATAGTCCTTATTTCTCTTATCTTTACTGCGTTAAGCTTTTAACCCTTCCCTATACAAACTATGTGTGTGTGTGTGTGTGTGTATGTGTATGTTAGACCAGTTTATGTGTTTATGTAGTATGTTAGACTAGTTTATGTGTTCATGTAGTCTGTTAGACTAGTTTAAGTGTTTATCTGCGTGTAAACCAACGCTAACTATTAAGCTAAGCCCTTTACCTCAACTGCTAGCTGTTAGCATACGACTAACGCTAGATAGGCGTGTAAGATGTAACTTTCTAACCACTCCTCTCTCCCTCTCTCTCTCTCTTTCTCTCTATCCCCGTCACCCCTGGTGTCACTTCCTGTTGATGCCATCACAGGTCCCTGTGGTCCCTACCCACATACTGTAGTTTTACTTGTGTTATTGTTTATTTTTGTTTTGACTTTATTCTACCTCTTTTTAATTTTATTGCATTTATTTACATTTGTTTAGCACAAATGTACCAATTCAGCTAAATTGATTTGTATTAAATTTGAGATTTAATTAAATCAAATTTTTATTTATTTTTATTTTATTCCATTTTTATTTTTATTTTTATTTTGTTTATTTACTTTCCCCTTTTAATTTCCTACAGCTCTTAGGACCCCTTTTTTTTATTTTTTTTATTTATTTTTTGTTTGTTGTGTTTTACTTTTACCTAGATTTTTATTAAATTTGAGATTTATTTAAATAAATTTTTTATTATTATTATTATTATTTTAATATATATATATATATATATATATATAAAAAAAAATTACTTTCCCTTTTTAATTTCCTACAGCCATTAGGACCCCTTTTGTTTGTTTTGTTCTACTTTGACCTTATTTTAGTTATTTTTACCATCACCATCTTCGCGTTTTGTATAGGATTACAGTAGTTCTAGCAACTGTTGTTTCCTTAATGAATTATACAGGTTATTAGTAGCCTAATCCCTGTTTCCTCTCTACTTTCTCCTCACTCCTCAGTGCCAGACCTAATACATTGAAGGGCAGCTACTGTTCAACACAATGTAGGTCAAGATAGAACTAGGAACAATTCCCACTGTTTCTTTTTCTTTTGATGAGGTATTTGGTGGGTCCCTGCTAGTTTAGCTAACAGTCTAACCCTAGGTTTATGAAGTCTATTGCAGCATCACCCACAAGTGACACCTGCTTAGCCATATCTCTTAAAAAAAAACAACTAAAATAGGTAAAATCTTCCTTTTTTGTTTATTTATTTATTTTTTTTACATTTTTGAGTTCATCTCACTTTATGTCAGTTTCGTCATAGTGACCAAACCCGTGAACCATCAGTGTTTTAAGTAATAGTTTGACTACATGTATAGCCCGGTCATCAGCTGACCCCTGCTTACGGCCCCCTCAACAAAGTTACTCAAACTCTCTCTTTGTGTTCACAGCCACAAAAACATAGCACCCTACCTCACTAGCAGCCTCTCACCAGCTATTTCATACCTTACATGGCCTACACAGCCATTATGCAAATGGTTCTATAACTTCATAGTCCTTATTTCTCTTATCTTTACTGCGTTAAGCTTTTAACCCTACCCTATACAATCTGTGTGTGTGTATGTGTATGTTAGACCAGTTTATGTAGTATGTTAGACTAGTTTAAGTGTTTATGTAGTTAATAAAACCTTACTTGTATCACACTTAACGTGGTTCATTGTTTGCTCATGACTGGAGTCACTTAATCATGCAGATTTATGCTACAAGCTTTTGTAGAATTGTACAGTAAGGAAGTTATTTTCCTTAACAAGGAAATTAACGTTCTTAGAATTGACAAGACAGTTGACCCTGAGAGGTCAGCTAAATATCTACAGTGGATCTAAAATATTCATAATTAATTATAACTAGTTATGATTAATTATTCATATTTCCCATGAGCTGATTCGTTACACCACCATTAAGCTATATATATTTGGTATATATATTTCGCACTTTGGTGTGAAATATGAGCTGAACAGCTTGTCTGTTTTGGTAAAATATGCCCAGTTCTGTATTCTAATTGCACAATGCTGTGCATTCATCAGTCCTCGACCCTGCAGAGCAGCTCTGGAGTCTGATAGCACATGTGATGGAGCCGCTGCGATGGAGTTCTGTGTATTGTTTGTAGTAAGAAAGCCGCCTCAGGCGCAACAGGTCTCTTTCCTTCTGAGCTGTTGTTCTGATAGGCTTCCTGCTGTCATTAAAGACGCAAGAGAATCACATATAAGCCCTCACTGTCCCACACAGTTACGGATCACATGCACAGGCACTGCTGATAGTCAAAGAGCATTCAAAAGCAGCCCAACAGGAGGGAAAAACTGACAAGAGATCACGCAACCTCATGAATTCAAACCAGGTCTCGCATTCCAGTAATGGTCTATAATGTTCTGGTGCGCGGGCAAAACTCTGATGCAATAAAATATTAAATAAAGTTGCAAGGTAAACATGACAGAAAAAGTGAAAATCTCAACAGATATCAAGAAAAAACTAGGTTTGTACATGTTCTGAAGCACTTGTGAGTCATGTTTGCTCCTGCAATTTTGACTTGTGGTTAGCTGTTAAGGTCTGAGGCTTTTTTAGTTCATTTCTATGCAGTGTCTAGGATTTTATAGTTGGTTGCCAAGGTGTTGCTATGCTATTAATACAGTGTTCTGAAAGTTTTTTGTGCTTTTATGTGCCTTTGGTTTAAAGCATTTTGTTGCTATATAGTTGGTAGTGTGTTCTGGGCTTCTAAAAATCACAGTTCAGATCATTATGGTTTTTGAGTCACTGAACGGATTATTTTGCAGATCAGGGAAAAAAAAAAGCTTTTCATTTATTACTTAAAGCTCACTTTAAGTACTTTGATACCAGCAAAAACTACTAGCCTAACTAATAAAGTTCAAATCATATTCTACATCCCTAATCCTACCCAATACCTAAATTGAACCAACTAACCCAAATTATGAGTTTGAGGCAAACGTCCAAACAAATCCACAAATTTCAAGCACAGATGAATACATAATGAAGTTACAAATAAAGTGAAGTCAGAAACAGCAGTATTCAGGTACAGAAATTTAATAAAGTGTAAAATAACACTATACTGTAGTGTTCACTGTATAAATTAAATGTAGATGCATTTGTTAAAGTTGTGATTGTTATTAACCCTTTAGGCGCCAGGTTTTTTTTTTTTGGAAAAATGCTGTATTTTGACATCAAGATTTCAAAAGCTTGTAGCTTGAAAGGGCTTAAAAATAGAGATCTAATGTAAATTAGAAAAATGTTGGGCATGACCGAAAGTTTGTGGGGTGTAAATATTCTCATCTAATTTGCATAGTATGACGTCATCAGGGGGCGGCCCTCCTGAATGTCATAATATTCAGGAAATAATAGATATTGAATTGATGTTTGAACCTATTTGTTTTTGTTTGTCTTTTTATCTTCAATACAAATGATCAGAAAAGAGGAAACCAACAATAAAACAGGAGAAAGTACTAAATTATTACTATATTACTTTACTATATAGTAGTAAAACGCATGTGAACAGTAGCCTACTTTTTGATCTGTTCATCAGTAATATTCAGGAAATAATAGATATTGAATGGTTGTTTGAACTTATTTGCATGTCATTTTTTTTATTTTTATCCTCATTCCAAATGATCAGAAAAGAGGAAACCAACAATAAAACAGGAGAAACTACTAAATTATTACTATATTACTTTACTATATAGTAGTAAAACACATGTGAACAGTAGCCTACTTTTTGATAATTTCATCAGAAATATTCGGGAAATAATGGATATTGCCCTGCCACCCCATCCCCGTTGGGCAAAGGGTCGAAATCATCACTCGGTTGTGCTTCGTGAACACTCTCGCCTTGCACGGCGGCACCATTGCGCTGCAAAAATGTGCCGGGAGAAGCACGGTTATTAGACGACCGATCGTCATTTCCAAAAGGCAAATATTCCCCGTCAGAGTCAGAATCGGCAAATAACATTTGCAACACATCCTCACCGTACAACTTTTATTAGCCATTTGGCGATTTTCTCTCACAAATGTCACAGCTTACCCGCACGCTATGAGCTGAACTGCTTCCGCATCAATGACACGAAAGCTCACTTGCTCTGATATTTCCTCGAACACTTTGAATAGGAAGGTGACGTAATTTTGGTCTAGAATCGAAGTACAACATGTCTGCCATCTAGTGGTAGGGAATACAAATGAGATATTACACCATATTAGGAACTACAGTCTATTTGATTAAGTATGACATCTTGTCGCAATTTTGCGACTTTGGCGCTAAGAGGGTTAACACTAATGACACAGACAGCAGCAGGTATTTATGGGCTGCTGTCCCTTTAAGATCAAATGCACAGACCTAATATACTGACACGCATCCAGTTCCTTTCTCAACTTTTTACGTTCACTTGAACAACATAATAGACTGTGTTTAAGAGAATATTTGCCAAAGCTTGTATTTTTACATAACTTTGTACGTGTAACATTTGATTAAAAAACAAAAAGCAGTCATCCTCACCAAAACATAAATTGTATTTACATTTTCATCACTGATTTTATTTGCACTCAATCCTGTGCATTCAGCCAATATATTACACAGACAGCTAATGGACAAAATTTATAAAAATAATGAATAAATAATGCTTCCTCACCATGCGTCCTCAGATGGCAAACTTTAGAAACCAGAAATTTCCCTGATGAAAGTTAAAACCGGAGCTGAAACATGTTTGCTTGATGCACAAATACAAAGATAATTGGTTCTCATACGTCAAGTGTGCACGCCTGAGCTTCTGTTTACCATATTTAATGTGCATAAGATAAAATAAAAATGAAAAAAAAAAGTGCTTTTCAAGTGGAAATAAAATTGTAAGGAGTAAAAAGTACTGTTTTTCTTCAGAAATGTAATAAAGTATAAGCACAAGTAATCAGTTTAAATTGTACTTGAATAAAGTATAAATCCCCTAAAATAATACTTAAGTACAGTAATCAAGTAAAATTACCTAAGTATTTTACACCCCGAGTATGAGTTTCTAATATTCTCATCCTATGTATATATATTTTTGTTTGTCTACCTGGTGGAAATTGTACACCTTATCATCTCCAACCGTGATATCACAACAAGATATCATCAACAAGACGCATGATATGAGGACTCATTCGTGTCTGTAAAACATGAACATCATATGAGCAGTAATAATAATGCTGGTCTTGGCCAACAGCACTGTTTATTAAATTGCAGTGAACAGTGAGTTTTTCTCCAACACAGTGTTAACAAAGGAAAGAAATGCCAGTGGAGCAACAACTGTCATCAGACCACACAACAGCTCACCGGTCAATATCACAACATGTTTTCTTCATTGCCTGACAGCAAGATTCTTGAGATAAAGCCATAGGTCAGACGTCCATATAGGATACTTGATGCTCACTCAGCAAGACTGGGGAAGAAAAAGTTCACAAGGCAGATGCATGACTGAAGGTTCTATAGCCTAGACATTTCTCATAAAATTCCTGTGGAGAAATAAAAATTAATTTGTATTTTGCTGGACAAAAAAAATTAAATAAATGTAATTTGTAATTAAATACTTTGAGAGACATCAAGTAGGTCATTTTATTCTCAGATAATACCATATCTTTCTTCACCTGTGTTAATAGTACTGACAAATATAGCCTATCACAGTTTTTGGCTAGATGCAAGTGAATCATATGACATCCTGTTGGATCCATAGGTGAAATCTTAAAGGGTTAGTTCACCCAAAAATGAAAATTATATTGTTGTTAATTACTCACCCTCGTGTCGTTCCATTCCCGTAAGACCTTCGTTCATCTTCGGCACACAAATGAAAATATTTTTGATGAAATCTGAGAGCTTTCTGTCCCTCTATGGTCAGCTATGCAACTTACACATTCAAGATCCAGAAATAAATATATATATATATATATATAATTGAAAAATGCTGGTAATAAATTGATGGTCCCCATTGACTTTCATAGTATTTCTTTCCCTACTATGGAAGTCAACGGGGACCAATGCAGTTCTTCAAAATATCGTATTTTTTCTTCAACATAACAAAGAACCTTTACAAGTTTGGAATGACATGAGGGTGAATAAATGATGTCAACATTTTCCTTTTTGGGTGAACTATTCCTTTAAACTAATCCATGTGATTCCAGTGGTTTAACCTCAATTGTATAAAGCAATGTGAGTGCTTTGGTTGCACAAAAAACAATTTACCAATTTATTTACGAAAATATTATCCAAAAAAATGCGTTGTGGTACTCTAGTTAACACTCACTCGTGTGCTTTGTGTTGGCGTGCGAGTCTTCTATCACGTGAACGCAACACAAATGCGTTGTGATGCTCTCATAAATGCACAATGCAGACCAATATTTGCATAAATAAAGTGGAAAATTATGTTCTTTTATCTTTTTTTGTGCAAACAAAGCACTTGCGTCACTTCATAAAATTGCTGCCTATGGAGGGACAGAAAGCTCTGGGATTTCATCAAACATGTCTTTATTTGTGTGAAGAAGACGGGTGTGAAACAACATGAGGGTGAGCAATTAATGACAGAATTTCCATTATTAGGTGAACTAACCCCTTTAATGGTTCCATCTCCCAACTGGAAAACAAAAAATCAAACAATGAAAGAAGCTGATGAGCTCATTGCAAACTGTCTAAGCATGTACTAAAAATATTCTATCAGATATTGCTCACTGAATGTTATTACAGGACAGGAGAAAAAGCTCTAGAACTTTGCTTGTTAGCTAAACTTAGCCACTTGTTTCTATGGACACAATGCAACTTTTAGGGGCTTTATGAAAGAATTTTCAAGTATTAATAGCTTTTTATTGCCAATGTGTGAACAGCATGTAAACCAACTTTAAAAAATGATAGCCTGTAGACTAGTTTTTATGTGAAGGACTGTTTTTGAAGCGGTTTTGCTGGGAAAATCCAAGGGAATCTATCATAACAGTGTAACTTTAATGAACCTCATCTGTTGACATGATGTCGGAGAATCACATTGGCAGTCGCTCGCTCGCATTACCATGGAGTGTTTGCACAAGCATGAGCACGAGCAATAAGTTGCTCTCCACAACTCACTTAATGGCCACTGGTGTCGCTAATAACAAGGGTTTCTGAATTCTACATAGAGTCCTTTAACAGCTAAATATCATCATTTTTATGAGTTAATCTTTACTGTTGACAGTGAAATAGCTTGAGCCATCCACTTGAGTAGGACTAGGCGGTATGACAATACAGTTTCGCAGGACTGCATAATTTTTGACTCACTGATAAAGAAACGATAAAGGAGCGATGAAGAAACATAAAAAAATAAAGCATAGATATGCTTGATGGTATTCAAGTTAACACAGTCGGTTATGTCTTACTGTAAGTAAACATAAGAACTGAGAAGGTATATGGATCAATATATTGGATATATTAATGTATATAAGGTTAGGGTTAATAATATGTTGTTTATAAGTTGTTCAAGGAGGGGAAAGCACTTCTCTTTCTCTTGTGTGTATCTAACTCCAGTATTGCTAAATGTAATGGCAGTGTCTCTTGCACTTCAAATGATTGCTTGTAAATATGGTTTGTAATTTTGTATTTTCAAATGACAAATTACTTGTATTTTAATTAAATACATTTGATGAGAAAGTATTTGTAATTTGTAACAAAATACTTTTTGATGTATTTGTGCCCATCCCTGGTTGAGATCTGTTATGAAACTCTAGGGGAGACGCATGAGAGAAGCATCTGAGAAGCAGGACTTCAGCAAAAGGCTCTGTTAAATACTATATTGAATATATATTTTTATATCTATCAGAAATATCAAATGCGTCATTTCATCATGTATTGATAACATAAATAATATGCGTTTATTTTATAAATCGCTGCTTCTCATATTTCTTTCAGGTTTCCCAGCTTCGTAATTAACGGTTTGCTAGAATCATCTGTCAGCACAAGCTGTGAAATGAATAAAAAGGTGGTTATTTTCCATCCATTCAAACCTCTAATGGAACCTTTAATTATATCACGTCAAATTGTTCTTAATATCAGTGGCAAGTCATAATTTGTCAGTCTGACATTGACATGTTTCCAAGTTTTGCTGACAATTTACTGAGAATTGTGACATTGTGTTTCCTCAATAGTTAACTCGTGAATAACTTATTGGCCTTATTTCTCTGCCTTTGTTTTGATACTAGATTGTATTTGCAGTAAATATTGGTGACCTGTTTGATGTGTTCTGTCATTGTATATCTTCTCAGTAATTTACAGAATTACTACTAATAATCTACTTGAAACAGTCATGATTTTAAATAACAAAAACCATTTATGATATGATGCATATACTCTTTCACTGTTGAAGTGTGTGTGTATCAGATATATTATAATTAACTAATAATGGTAATCATAAAAAAATAAATAAACAAATTAAATAAAATAAACATTAACTGATAAGTGAAATCTTAAAATTAATTAATTATTTCAGCTAGTTGCCAAGGCACCATTTCTTACTTTTAGTTAAACTAGATGTACTAAAATAACTAAAGATCAAAATTAATAAAAACTATGTAGAAGTATTTAATAAAAAAAAAAATGACAACAGCCAACAAAATTACAACTTAATTATAAAAATTAAAAAAAAATTAAAATGTTATATAATAATAATAATAATACAAAAAATGTTTTATCTTAATGATATAAAAACTGTGTGTGTGTGTGTGTGTGTGTGAGCCAAATGCATTAGATAGAATAAGGAGTAATAATATAGAATGCATGTTTCTTCTAGTATTACATGTGCATTTATTCTTTATATTGAAAAATATTTTCATGATTCACCTGTGATATGTGTATGAAGACACTGAATAATTTTAAAGTGTGAATGTTATTTGTAGTCTGGCTGATATAGGTTTAGATAAAACTCATAAATCTGCCCTTATACTCATGAATGTTGCTCTAAAGTCGTGATGGCATATCTGACTGTATATGTGCTTACAATGTCAACTAGATTATCGATGCTGAGACTACATCTTTCCACAATCTTTGATTTCCCAAAGCACTTTAATGTGCTCCTTAGGTGGAAACTAAGGAGGAGGCTCGGGAGGAGGACGGGCACCCGGGAGGGGGCCGGCAGACATAGACCAGGGAGGCGACGAAGGAGGGAGGAGACAGGAGGGGCCCGGAGCAGGAGGAGCACAGCAGGACCCAGACCACAGCCATAATGGCGGCCCACGTTGGAGCCGACAGAGGGAGGAGCCATGGAGGAGGAATGGCCGCCTACTCCAGGGGGCCGATCGATGACGGTGGAGGAGCCCGAGGCGGAGAGCCGATGAGCCAGGCCGACAGGGAGGATCCGGAAGTCCTAGGCGGAGCAGATGGCACCAGCCACCGATGTGAAGGCATGGATCTGGGAGGCCGCGGTGGAGCCGGAGCGACAGAGGACTGAGGAGGAGCCGAGGGGATGAAGGAGCCTGATGGAGCCAGAGGGATGAAGGGATGAGGCGAAGCCGGAGGAGTGGAGTCCCGAGGCGCAGGATGGTCGACGCCAGACCAAGGCGGAGCCGGAGGAACAAGGGAGCCCGGCGGAGCTAGTGGACTAGCTCCGGACACACAGAGGTAACGGTTTCGGTCGGGTCTTCTGTCAAGCTTTGCTTACGGGAGGAACAAGGAGGCGAGGAGACATGGAGATTTCACAAAACGAGAGTCTTTAATAATCCAACAGGAAGACACAGAGCACAAGGAAGACGTTTAAGACCCGACAAGGAAACATGAGGCAGACTACACATTTATACTAAACTTAACGAGGGACAGACAGGTGCGGGGAATCAACTAATAATGAGACAATGAAAACAGGAACATGACCAAATAAGGGAACTCTAAAACAGGTCCATAATCCTGACACAGACTTAGTAAATAAATGAACAAATAATCACAGACAATTTCCCTCATTTCTCCCTTCCCACACATAAACACTTAAACCAGTCCGGCTGGTGGACGATTTGTGCATGCACAGCCTGTGAAAGTTCTTGTCTTAAGCATTTCTTCTCTTAAGCATTAACTAGAATAATAACAAAGTGCAGTAATATATATATATATATATATATATATATATATATATATAAGTATAAGTCCTGGGGTTACCAACATGGGCTACTACCTAGGCTGCACTGGCCTCTGCTCATTTATGAGATGTCTGTCTCTACCTTTGAGGGAATTGGAGAGGAAGCTTAACACCTATTTTTGAAGGTGGCTGGGCATCCCAAGAAGCTTCTGCTCCATTGGCTTGTACAGCACAGGCAGCAAGCTGCAGTTGCCCGTCACATCAGTGGTTGAGGAGTACAAAGAGACAAAAACTCGCCAGGCCATGATGCTATGAGACAGTAAGGATGAAAGAGTATGCCAGGCAGGCATTGTGGTCAGGACAGGTCGTAAGTGGTCAGCCAGCAGAGCACTGACAGAGGTTGAGGATTGACTGCATCATGCTGATATCGTTGGGACAGTAGTTTGGGGCAGGTTTGAACTGGGTTGTTCCATCAGAAAAAGCTGGAACAAAGCTGACCCAAAGGAACGCCACAGCATGGTGCAGAGGGAGGTCCGCAAGGCAGAGGAGGAAACTTGGCATGTCAAGGCTGTTGCCATGAAAAAACAGGGCAGCTGGACAAGGTGGGAGGGCGTATGAGAAAGGGCCCCGATGTGGCAGAACATCTGGACATCTGGAAGGATGCCGGATAAAATTTTCGATGTGTTTGGTCTACGATGTCCTCCCTACTCCATCAAACCTTCATATTTGGGGGATGGAAGAGAGCCCCAGTTGCACGCTTTGTGGAAAGCCAGCTAATCTTGAGCATGTCCTCTCAGCATGCCAGTCAAGCGTTGTTTGATGTAAATCCTGTCTCGTTTGGTGGATGGTGTGGAACAGGCAAGGAAGAAGGTTAAACAACTTTCCAACAGGCATCACTTTATTCAGTTTGTCAGGACAGGAGAGAGCACTGCAGCAGGACGGAGGAGCATAGGGGTCCTAGCCTCAGCAAATGACTGGTAGATGCAGGCAGACCTGAAATAGCAGCTCAAATTCCCAGAAGAGATAGCACACACTTGCCTCAGACCAGATATTGTCCTCTGGTCCAGAGGTACCAAGCAGGTGGTGCTCATAGAGTTAACAGTACCCTGGGAAGAGAGGATGGAGGAGGCACATGAGCGCAAGCTCCAAAAAAAATCAAGGCCTTATCCTTGAGAGTCAGCTAAATGGATGGAAGGCCTGGAATCTATCAGTAGAGGTCAGCTTGGGCTGCTGTGGATTGAAGGGATGGCCAGGAAAAATCTGGTAGGCAATGTCACAGATCAGGCAAAAAACAGCATCTGCTGTCGAGCCCTCCGAAGGTGTAGTGGGCTTAAATCGATGAAACACCAAGGAAGGGGGGTGCTCATCTGATGACCGGCTATAGCTACCAAACTCTTTTACAGTTGAGAGATGTAGCCAAGCCTTGAACGGTCTATTTAAATCCCATTAATTCGGCCACTCTTCTGCTGCTTGGCTGCACACCACTTCTAACTCCCTCCTCCATCCCCAACTCCTCCTAGCTGGGATCTATATTATAGTCTGATATCTGTTTGACATTGTTTAGTAAGTACATGGTAATAATCCTTCATGTATCTGGGCTGTTACAATAAACTCATGTTAAAAATTGTGAACTGTAATATGTATGCATGATTACTGGATCTGTTCTGTTAACCCAGGGGAGTTTGGCTTGCTGTTCTTCCCGCTCTGTCCATGCATGGCTGCATGGGCGGGCATGTGGAGTTTGCCCAGAATGGAACCATACCGCCAACACTAACTGTATGCTTTTTATAATAATAAATATACTTTGATGAAAAGTCGTCCTGACTGAAATATATTAACAAATACCAGTTTGAGGTGTCAAGCAGCATAACATACTTTTTTTGTTCGGCTAAAATTAACTGGAAGCGAAGGACGCCAGAAGCCATGCACATTAAAGATACAAACGGTAGCACCCACTCTTGCATTAAAATTAAGTGAATACAGTTGTTCTGGTGGATATCTAGTTTACCCTACTCTAGTTTACCAAATGCATCAAATAAAATGCTGAATATATTATTTGATGCCACTAACCTTGGAAACTTGATTGCTGGTCTATGTGCATGTGGCCTTGGGTCTTGAAGTAAACGATGAAGTTGAAGCATGTTGGTCCCATGTGCCAGTATATCTATCATGGAGAAACAAGTAGTTTCCGCATGTAGTTATCACTCGCCTAGATGAGTTGGGAGTTTTCTTCTCTTTTTACGGGATGTGCATCAATGAGGAACAGCTGTTGCTAGTTATGTCACTTGATGATCATGTGCATTTGTTTTGACAGTTACACTGAAGACTTCTGCACACGTTGAACACTCTGAACATAAGCTGCATCCCAATTCACAAACTATACACTCTAAACAGCATGCATGATTATAATTAGTGCATCCCAAATTATATCACAATGAAATACTATATTACTATACAATATAATTACCAGTGCATTTCACTATATTTATTAAATCCAAAATGCACAATTTTCTCAAAATTTATCTTTTTTTCTTTCTTTTTTGCAATTGTGGATGTATATATTTCAATTCAGGCTTTTTGTCTCGCAATTTTGAGAATGGTTCTCAATTGTTCAAAAGTAACTTTTTTACCATTTTTTAAATTTCTTTGTTAAAAATAAGCTTGTCACAATTATGACATTAATTATTATTTAGCAATTATTTATTACAAAAAAAAAAAAAAAAAGTTTTGAGGAAAAATAATTGTGAGATATCAATTCACAGTTGCTGTTATGAGAGTGAAAAGTCAAGATCCAAGTGCAAGTGCAAATAAGAGTTTATTTAGAAACCACAATAGACGGGGACAGGATGTGACCACAATCATGAGTCTAGGTTGAGATCAGGACACCTCCCGAGCAGAGTTCTCCGCTGGCGTACTCAATGCGAGGGCTGAAGACCTGCAAACTGGCTGGATGTGAACTGGAACAAGAGAACTGACAAAGTGACAGGACATGAGATAACGAACCGACAAACACACACTGAACATAGAGCCCTTATAAAGACAGCGCTAATGAGTAGCAGCTGGCGCGCTCTGAAAGATGTACACACATGACAAGACGCAAAAAGACCGCACGGACCCATGACCCGTGACAGGTGGGAGAAAAAAGTCAGAATTGTGAGATAAAAAGTTGCAATTATCATTTTCTTTATTTCATTTTCTTTCTTTGTTTCTTTCTTTATAAAAATAATAATAATAATCAATTGCAATTGCTATTGGACTTTCCTTCTCAGAATTGCAAGTTTATATCTTTAATATCTTTAGGTTTATATTTCATAATTCAGACTTTTTTTCCTCATAGTTTTAATGAAAGAAAGTCAGAATGTTATTCTGCATAATGTTAATGTGTGATGGTGAGAAAAAAAGTAAAAAAAATGTGAGATAAAAAGCCACAATTAACTTTTTTATTTTATTCCTTAGTGGAAACAAGCCTGTCACAATTCTAACTTTTTTCTTGCAATTATACGTATATCTCACTAACTTTTCTTCTCAGAGATTATATCTTACAATTCTCAGAAAAAAAGTCACAATTAGCTTGCAAAAGTCACAAAATAAGCTTCCATACAACATCGTCAATTTGCGCAATTTGCGTCATTGGGACTATCTCTTTGTCTGACTAAAGAATTTTATTCTTTTTTTATTTAAATTTACTAAACTAAAATGATTAGTTTTGCAGTTTCGCCCAGTGATGTCAGTGATCCAAAAGATACTTCAACTTGAAGCATATGCTAGATCTCTGTGCATGGAAATTCACTGGCACTTTCTCAAGCTGCCTCAAAATCACAAGTTTTGAAGGCTTTTTTAACATGGAACACAGAAACAGAGACAGACAGAGAAAGATACATGCTAATCACACTTAACGGCTGCCAATGTCGCCCCTTTTTCATACTTACAATGGGGCCACACTGACATTAAGCTCTGTCACTTTCATGGTATCAATGGTGAACACATCATCCATCACCTGACTCCAGAAACGCCAACTCTTCTTTTCCCATCATCCTCTAAAGCTGATACGACAATCCAATTGTTTCCCCAGTTCAGCCAGAGGAAGAGCAAAAAACGAGCCAGGCTTTATCGCGTAATATTAAAGATAAGAGACAGAGAGACAGGTGAGAAAGGTCAGGCTGAGGCGGTTAAGCAACGAGCTGAACAGACAGTGAAGGTCACGGAGATGTTGGATGAGATCTGCTTCACTATAATGACATCTGAGACCCTAAGTTTAATTGTGTCACTGCGATATCTGTCCACCTTTTGGATTTTGTCCCACAGGAGCTTATGCAGAGACAATCACTATTATACTGTAAGAGAAGTTTTCATGTGACTGTTCCTCTGGGTGATGTGTGGTTTGTTAATAAGGTTAGGAGATCATCTGCTGACCTTTGACCTCATGCAGCATGAGACTGATACATACAGCATTTAGTAGCAGATACTTTTATCAAGAGCAGCTTGATACACAACGCATATTTACATTGATTCATTTAGGAGATACTTTTATTCAAACAACAGAGGAACATAAATCAACAATATTCATATTACACAATACCAGGTTTTATTATTTATAAAGCTTGACTAGGAAACAAACTAGAAAACGAAACACAGACATACTTTTCAGAAAATCATCTGTTAGGCTTCCTGCACAATTATAAATGCATAGAGGAGAATAAGTGTAAACATAAAGCTCAATAAATGCAATATCACCGTATTTATACTAGATCTGTGCAAGTGCAATTGAATTCTCTGTCTTCCTAAAATGACAGACCATTTTAGAAGCAGAAACTTATTTTAAGTAACTTACTGTAAGTAAAATTGTTGTCTTTTACGTGATTTAATTAGTTATTAAATCAAATCATGGATGGTTTTAGCTGATCTATTGCAAAGGTTAAATCATTAAAAGCCTTTTTTTTTTTTTTTATCAATCAGGATGTAATGTTTCATTGAAATGCATGGTGAACTTTGGCCCTTACCTATATTTCTGTACGACTGTCCTCATATGCTATTGTGTGTTTTAACTATGACAATATAGAAGTTTGGGGTGTTTTTGTAATTTTATTTTATTTTTTAAAGAAGTCTAATTTTCTCCAAAGCGGCATTTATTTGATCCTAAAAAAGTAAAATGCAATTTATCCCTGTGATCAAAGCATCATTACTCCAGTTTTCATTGTCACGTGATCATTCAGAAATCATTCTGATATGCTGATTTGCAGCTTAAGAAACATGATTTATCAGTGTTGAAAACAGTTACTTCATATTTTTGTGGAAACTGTGACGGATGTTATTTTTCAGGATTCTTTGATGAATCAAAAGTTCAAAAGAACAGCATTTATTCGAAACAGTAACAAGATTTATAATGTTACAAAAGATTTCTGTCACTTTTGATCAATTTAATGCATTCCTGCTGAATAAAAATATTAATTATTAAAAAAAAAAAACAGACTCCAAACTTTTGACAGTGTGCACTGAAATTGGATGATGAAGGTTATGATGGTGCATCAAGTTCCTCCTGGAATAGTTACTATTTTCTATTGCACATGTGTAACTCTGAACTCATTGAATAATATTCTGCAGTTTTCTTGATTCTGCTGTTTTTGCACCCTCACTGCATGTCTCATTTCTTCATACTGATCTACAGCTGCTACAGATGTGGACTCAGTAATGCACTTCGTCAAGCATCTCAGTCCTTTGATGTTTGCAGAGCTTCTCTCAGCACCAGAGCTCATGTTCTCATGCATTTTGCCTTGAGCCACTTTATGCAGCAGTTCTCTGTGGACTCATGGACACTTCACTCACACTGTCTGTGTTTGCTCACAGCCTTATAATGCGATTAATGCCATGGAGCTCATGTAAAACAAATACTGTGACTGTCTTAATGTGATCCTGCTCATAATTAGTAATCATGTTCACATGCAGGTTTTATTGTGCTTTACATGCATTTATTTCACTCTGATAAAGGTGTGCATGAGCTGTAAATGGATGATGTGTTTATGCTTTCATAAAATGATAGCAACAGTTCAACAAATAAATATATTGCTAATTTTGACTATCAAATCTTATAGTTAAACCATAGTAAACAACCATAAAGTAAACGTTGATATTAGTTAAATTGATGTTGTTCATTTATCGGCTTAAAATGTGGCTCATTAAGTCAGAATTTGAGGTGGCGATCTGTTTTATAGCGCTTGCCTTGTAAATAAAGACCGTTTTTGAAGCTGTTTTCAATTTGCTCGGATGCTCTACACTTGCTTTTCAAAGCTTTCAGAAATGGATCCAGGACTTTGATTCTGTTCCAAGATGCTGCCAGCAGCTTGACCAAATGTTAAATAATTTGTCTTTCATCAAATCCGACCACCACATACAAATTCACCTCATAAAACACCTCATATGTAACCAGAAACATCACTCAGCATTCTTCTTAAAGTGATATTTCACACAAAATTGGACATTCTTTCATTTACTCCTCACATTGTTCCAAACTTGTATGACTGACTTTATTTAATCCTCCGTGGAACTCAAAAGTAGATTCTGAAAATAAAATGAAAGTCCATCCTTGTGAAAAAGAAGCAGACTTTTAAAAAGAGTGCATAGTTATAAATTGATTTGTTTAAAAAGTTGCTTAAAAAAGTATATGGAGTATATGTTTTACAAGTAATATTATAATATAAGTATTACTGAAATGTGCTTTAAAATAATATACTTAAGTGCAAACTGAATGTAATGTTTTTGGACACTTAATTGCATATTAATTGCAGTTAAATGAAAAGGTATTATAGTTTACGTTTATATTATTTTTTTATTAAAAGCTGAACTTTAAAGTGTTTTAGTCACTTATGTATGTGCAGTGCATTTTTCCAGTCTTTGACTGGAATTATGTGTATTGTATTGTCCCTATTCAAATAAACTTTAAAATAAAAAAATAAAAATAAATAAATGTAGGACTTAAGTACATCTTTATATATCATTTCATAATTATTTCTATTGTCTTAGTAATATGGTTAAAGTGTACTGCCGAATGTACTGACAAGCATTTATGGTAAACTTAAATATACTTAAATGTAATTTTGATTTAAAGCTGTACATTACATATTTAAATATATTTGCATGTACATATTTGTAATGATGTTGCAAATTTAGAACGTTTAAATTATATTAACTTAAAATGTAATGCACTATACAGTTAAAATTACAATCAGGTACTTTACATGTGCTTTAGTATGTTAACACATCGAAATAAGTGTACTTCTTTAAAGCACATCAAATTATTATTCAAACATCATGATTTACAGTGCACTTTAAAGTCACACTGTTAATTTGACATTTAAAATGTCAGTACACTTAAGTGATATTTTTATTTTATTAATATTAGATTAACTGCATTTACAGTTTTTAAAAGTATACATTTGATTATTTTAAGTACACTTCAAGTGTGCAATCAGTACAATTAAGTGTGTGTGTGTGTGTGTGTGTGTGTCCCTTTACAAGAAGCAAATTCATACAGGTTTGGAATGACATGAGGGTGAGTAAAAGATGACAATGTTTACTTTTGGCTGAACTATCCCTCTAACTACATAGATTTTAAAGTTAAAACACTCCTTTTCTGTACGTATCCTAAACCGTGAAAAAATTACCCAGCAAGCCGGAGAACGACCGGAGACCCGCTGTGGAAGCTCTGATGAGGTACTATTAGCTTCAGGTGCCTCATCACAGGCTGTAAGCGGGACTCAGTATCTGTGCCGCCCGCCGCTGCTGGAGGGGTAGTAGGTGGATAACGGGTCATGATGACACAGGGAAGTAGATCCTGCTTCACATTCGCCTCTAATCATTACACTGATCACAGTTCTTCCTGTTGCTCACACCAGTCCTGCTGTCCCGAGACAGATATCAGCTCTTTCACCACACAGGTGTGAGTCCACTGAAGTCTGACACTCTTTATTGCTCTGAAAAACTATTGGAGTTTTCATCATCAACTTTATCTAACCATAACGTCATTTAAATTGTTCAAAACTGACATTAAAGATAGCATATTCATTAATTAATTAATTCATTCATATTATAATGATTTCTGAAGACTGAATAGACTCAAGATGGCGCCACAGACAGCCGCCTCAGTCCTTGGCTCTCCAGTGTTTGTACTGTTTTTGTTAGTTTTTCCTATTTTTTTGTTTCAAAAATCAGTTTTACCAGGGATGAACATTTGGCAGAACACACCACAAAATCTCCTACCAGATTTCGATTATTCGGACGTTGTAGCTGCGGCACTGATCAAGCGCTTCAGGATGCGCAGATGGGGGAAGCGAGCCAGCACGCTCATCAAGCTCAGACAGCATGGTTTTTGAACGACCGTTGCCTAGCATCCATCTGGCGAATCTCCACTCTTTACCCAACAAAACGGACGAACTTCTTCTGCTCTCCTGGACAAACAAGGATTTTTCAAACTCTGCTGCTATGTGTTTCACGGAAACCTGGCTGAATGACGCCATTCCGGACAGCCCGCTTCATCTGCCGGGCTTTCAGCTGTTCAGAGTGGACCGCGACACAGAATCAACGGGGAAATCGTGTGGCGGCGGGACATGCTTTTACATCAATGAGAGGTGTTGTATAGCTGTAACTGTGTTGGAAAATATGTGCTGTCCCGATCTAGAAGTGCTCTTCATTAACTGTAAGCCTTTACACTCGCCGCGGGAATTTAGCTCGTTCATTCTCGTGAGTGTTTACATTCCTCCGCAAGCGCACGTGAGCCTGGCTTTAGAGAAACTCGCTGATCTGATCACAGAGACAGAGCAACAACACCCGGACCCTGTTTTAATCATTCTCTGAGACTTTAACTTAATAAAGCACATTTTTCAAAGACAGCATGTTACATGTCCCATCAGAGCCAGTAATATACTGGATCACTGTTACACCACAATAAAGAATGCATATCACTCTGTCCCGGACCTGGACTAATGAAACAGAGCGGGATTTACAAGCCTGCTTCGACCTCACTGATTGCAGTCTTTGAAGCTGCTGCCACCGATCTGGACGTGCTCACAGAGACTGTAACATCATTTATCTGTTTCTGTGAAGACATTCCAATCAGGACTCATTTAACCTACAACAATGACAAACCATGGTTCACTGCAAAACTCAGACATCTCTGTCAGGCTAAAGAAGATGCTCGCAGGAATGGGGACAGATTCTTATATAAACAGGCCAAATACACACTGAAAAGAATTATTCTGGAAAGCTAAGGAACCAATTATCTTCCAGTGACCCAGCTTCAGTGTGGAAAGGTCTAAAAGACATCACCAATTACAATACATCATCCCCCAGCACTGTGGAGAATCAACATCTGGCAGACGATCTGAATGAGTTCTATTGTAGGTTTGAAAAAAACACCATTCACACCTCCGGCAACCCCCCCCCCAGCACTCCAGATCAGTGAAGATGATGTGCGTCAGGTCTTCAGAAAGAACAAGAGAAGAAAGTCCCCTCATGCTTCAAAAGCTCCATCATCACCCCCGTCCCAAAGAAACCCAAAATTACTGGACTTAATGACTACAGACCTGTGGCTTTAATGTCTGTGGCCATGAAATCATTTGAAAGATTGGTTTTGGCTTATTTGAAGGACATCACTGGACCCCCTGCAGTTTGCATACCGAGCAAACAGGTTTGTCGATGATACAGTCAACATGGGACTGCACTACATCCTGCAACATCTAGACAGACGTGGGACTTATGTGACGATCCTGTTTGTGGACTTCAGCTCGGCTTTCAACACCATCAACCCAAACCTCCTCCTGTCCAAACTAACTCAGCTATCCGTGCCCACCTCTGTCTGTCAGTGGATCACCAGCTTCCTGACAGACAGGCAACAGCTAGTAAAGCTAGGAAAATTCTCATCCAGCACCCGTACAATCAGCACTAGCGCCGCCCAGGGTTGTGTTCTCTCCCCACTGCTCTTCTCCCTCTACACCAATGAGTGCACTTCTAAAGACCCCTCTGTCAAGCTCCTGAAGTTTGCAGTACACTACAGTCATCGGCCTCTTCCAGGACGGAGACGAGTCTGCTTACAGACAGGAGGTTAAAGAGCTGGCTGTCTGCTGCAGTCTTAACAATCTGGAGCTGAACTGGGGAGATGATAGTGGACTTCAGGAGGAACCCCCCTGCTCTCCCCCCACTCACCATCATGGACAGCACTGTAACAACAGTGGAGTCATTCAGGTTCCTGGGCACCACAATATCTCAGGACCTGAAGTGGGACACTCACATTGAGTCCATTGTTAAAAAGACCCATCAGAGGCTGTATTTTCTTCACCAACTAAGGAAGTTCAACCTGCCACAGGAGCTGCTGAAACAGTTCTACTCCACCATTACTGAATTAGTCCTCTGCACTTCAGTAACTGTCTGGTTCAGCTCAGCTACCAAATCTGACCTCAGAAGACTACAGAGGATAGTCTGGACTGCTGAGCGAATCACTGGTACAGCCCTCCCTACTCTCCAAGAACTGTACAAAATCACTTTGTACCCCTCACATCCAGCACACTCCCTCTTTGAACTGTTGCCATCTGGTCAACGCTACAGAGTACTGTGCAACAGAACGGCCAGACACAGGAACAGTTTCTTCCCTCAGGCAATCCATCTCATGAACACTTGACAATAAACATGGAACACACAACACTATTATACATTTATTTATTTGACACACATACTTTTTTACATTTCAAATTTGCACATATCATACCTGTACATTCATAATTGTCTATATTATATTTTGTGTTTTTGCTATTTTGTACATTGTCTATTTTGTATATTTGTATATTATTCTTTTTTAGTATCTTGTCACTGTCATTCTGTTTCACTGTGGAGCTTCTGTCACTAAAACAAATTCCTCGTATGTGTAAACATACCTGGCAATAAAGCTCATTCTGATTCTGAAGGATCTTTTTAGACCGAAGACAGCCGAAGTGCCATCTGAAATGTTCTTCTAAAATTAGCATTTTTATCAGGCTCCCATGTTTAGGTTCAGTAATCTTACTTTAATGGTAATGCATATGTCCTTTTCTATGGCATTAAAGTGAAACAACTGAACATAAATATAGGAGCTTGATAAAAATGCTAATTTTAGAAGAAAATTTCAGACGGCACTTAGTGGCTTTTGCATCTGAACTCTTCAATTATATTCACACAGAACACAGTTATATAAATGTAAATAATATTTCATAATATTACTGTTTTTACTTTATTTTTGATCAAATAAATGCAGTCTTGGTGAGTAGAAGAGACTTCTTTCAAAATCAATAGAACATAAATTCTATCATGACAGCTCTTCGGAAGGATTGGCATGGTAATGTACATGACAATGTTAATGTATTTGGTCTTGGCGGAATAGATCTGCTACACTGCTGCTGCTGCTGCTGCGGCAGAGCAAGTACCGAGACTTGCTACTGCCAATACATCCACAAATGCTGCAGTGAGCATGTAAGAAATATTGCTGCTGCAAATATAACATACATGAAATAACCCCCAGGACATGCATGTATCCACACACATGAAGATGAACAGACAAGGAAAGACAAGCTTTGCTGCTGCTCCAAAGAGCCATGTGAACCACATGTATTACCATCTCTGTGTGCCTGGGCTACCAAGCCGATCGGTTTAACACTAGTGGCCTATGACTATGTGAGCCTTGGCTACCACGCCGACCGGCTTAACAATAGTGGCCTAGGACTATGTGAGCCTTGGCTACCACGCCGACCGGCTTAACAATAGTGGCCTAGGACTATTGGCACTTTTCCAGTGTGTGGTACGACTTGGCTCGGCACAGCTCAGTATGGCACAGCACGGCACAGCTTGGCTCAGTTTGCATTTCCACTGCAGTGTAGTACCGCTTTAGAGTAGGCGGGATTATTCACATGTCGTTATAGTTGCGCCACCTCTACCGCCGCGATTCCTGAAAAACGTTTTCATTCCGCGTCGCCCCATCAAGCTCTTGCTGGATCCATAATGGCCTACGAATATGTGTGCCTGGGCTACCATGCCGACTGGCTTAACTCTAATTAGACGCACACTATGTTTAATGTTATATAACTAAATGGATATACGTTGCAATCCGATAGATAAGACCCCATTTCCCACCTGAGCAAATATCATAATTTAGTCATTAAATATCTGCTGTTACTTCCTACACTTCATCAGTCCCAGCGGCAGCATACCAGCATACCAGTTCAAGTTTGTGCAATGATGAGATGGACAAAGATAGCCGATGCATGTCATTTTACTCTCTCGTGTAGATATGTAGATAA
>NW_015506975.1:110070-113481 GCF_001515645.1 Sinocyclocheilus grahami
CTTAACAATAGTGGCCTAGGACTATGTGAGCCTTGGCTACCACGCCGACCGGCTTAACAATAGTGGCCTAAGACTATGTGAGCCTTGGCTACCACGCCGACCGGCTTAACAATAATGGCCTACGAATATGTGTGCCTGGGCTACCATGCCGACTGGCTTAACTCTAATTAGACGCACACTATGTTTAATGTTATATAACTAAATGGATATACGTTGCAATCCGATAGATAAGACCCCATTTCCCACCTGAGCAAATATCATAATTTAGTCATTAAATATCTGCTGTTACTTCCTACACTTCATCAGTCCCAGCGGCAGCATACCAGCTCGTTAATTCAAGTTTGTGCAATGATGAGATGGACAAAGATAGCCGATGCATGTCATTTTACTCTCTCGTGTAGATAAAGTTATCAGGGTTACAGTGCACAAACTCTTGGGTGGACTGACTTGAATGAACAAATAAAGCAAAACACAAACGTTCTTTCTCTGTTTTCTGAATTACACAGCACAGTGTAATTCAGCGCACGTCTCATGAGCACATTTCTTTGAACTACACTACCCATAATGCATTTAACTCCTAATTCCCTTCTCCCACAACACTATCGTTGATATGACTGTGATAAGCGCGTGCTTCTGAAACTGCGTGCGACTGAAATCAACTGAAAACACAGACCTTAGAAATAATGAATGTGAACACTGGGGAAATCGCAGATGTTTATGGTAAACCCCCTTTGAAATGCATACACAAGAATGCTTATTTAATTTAACCTGTTTCATGTCCGTTACTATCGGCATGTCCACAGAGCGATGCTCTAAACTGCATTTTTCTTCAACAACACTATCGTTGATATGACTGTGATAAGCGCATGCTTCTGACGCGGCGTGCAACTGAATCAACCACGCACTCATCACAATGAAAACATTGACCTTAGAAATAACCAACGTGAACACTGGGATAATCACTAATGTATATGGAGAACCCCAGTTGAAATGCATACACAAGAATGCTTATTTCATTTAATACTAGAACTGCCAGAGGTCGCTGTATACCTAAGAGTGCCAGCGGGTAAATTTTACCCACGCACATAACAACTGTATTTATATGGCTAAAGAACATATTATTTCACTGTATTATGCCACTGTCTTCACAAAGAAGTGTCTAGAGTCATGAAATGATTATGTCTAGTCATCAACTATATTTTTATCCTGTTGTTTTATGTTCAATACTTTTTTAATGCAGGCTACATTAATCCAGAATGGTCAGTACTACTGACTCAGTAGCCTAAGCTAAAAAAATAAATAAAAAAAGCCTGCATTGACAACGGAAATGAGAAGGTAGTAGCCTGAATATTTGGGTAGTGTAATATTACAAAACAATGTCATTAATCAATATATTAAGATAACCCATGCTATTTAAATGACTAAAATAGCCTACAGACAATAATGAGCAATAATAATTCACCACACTGCAAAGGATGATGCGATGACAAATTCAAGTGCACAGCTTCACCTAAATATTTATTAATTTTAGTTATATCATTTATAATTTGAATAAGAGAACAACACCATTAAACTTTGGGTAATCAAAAAATGGTTTTATTCATTACATCATATAGATCAGATTTTATTTTTCTGCAGGAAACGACCAGACTAGAATAGCAACACAGTAGTGAACAATAAATTATATGGCAAGACAAAAATTAAATAATTAAACCAAAGTTTGACCAATTAGAGTAACGTGAGGCTAAAACATGTAAATATGATATCTGGATCACTGTCAGATGAGCTGTCAGATGCTGAGCCGACCCAGGACGCATAACTTACCATCAGACTCTCCATCACTCATGGCATTTAGTGTTTCTAATACCTACCTTCCATAAATCGCCTTCTTTTACTCATTTTTGTCTTTATTTATGAAACTGATAACCGCTAATTGAGTGAGTGAAAGGCATTGCCTAGCAATGTACTATGTTAAAACATAAGCGGCACGAAAATGACAGTGCAAACATACAGGCATTATATAGTGGGTAAATTTGACCCACGCTGGTGCTTATAGGTATAAATGCCCCGTTTTTTGATCTGGTTTTATCTAAACAGTTTTTAACAACAGGGTATTGTAAATCACACAAATTTAGTAAAAGACAGTGACTGGGAGACTTGAATGTTTTATTTAAAATCATTTATGTACGTTTTAAAAACAGCCACGGGTTAAATTTACCCCGTGGCGGTTCTAGTGTTAAAATTTTGCTGCTGCATACAATGCAAACTGCTAACATGACACTTAGTTTTAGATGTTGATTTAGGCTGCTCTGAAGTGCGCTGCAACTGCTACGGCAAGCACTAGTCATATATTTGAATGTTGAGCAGGGAGCTCATTGGCTGCCGATACAGGAGAGAACCAATCAGCTGTGCCATGTGATAACAATGTCATTAGGTCAGATTGAGATAGACCTATCGGACTGGGCCATCTAGTTTCATGCCAGAACTCTGTATTTAGATTCTGAAAATCATAGCGAACCCAAACTGTAGTGTATATTTCATATGAACTTCATCCATCTGTCAACTGTCTCCAAACATACATTAATATATCATGTTTAATTCAGTTTAATTCATATATATATCATGTTTAATTCATATATATATATATATATATATATATATATAACAAATTTAACAATATACATATATATATATATATATATAGTTTGAATGTTTTATGATCTGTTTATGTTCAGTGGCATTTACAGCTCAACTTTCCAGTCAATGATTAACCAGAAAATCTTCATAAATATTTCAAATCATTCACGATATACTGTAAACAACATTTTTTTTAAATTATGTCTCAGCGTAGAATATAGGCTCAAGAACGGGGTCGTGGAACAACGCTCCTAATTATAGCACATTTCAAAATATCTGTTCTCCTCATTTGTCATTCATTATGCCCTGTCTATTCTCTCATATGCGCTGGGAAAGTCAGAATAATCAGTTCTCTACTACTGTTCTGCACTAAGGTTTGTATTTAGCGAACAAACCTCTTGTAGCCAGTCTCATTTACAATAATGCAACATGAACTCCCCAATTAAATGATCAGGCCAGAAGGGTCAACATCCCTGCATGAACTCAAACAAACATTTCTGGAATGGCACATCCATCTAAACCTGATCAGTAATGCACAGACTGGCCATTAGCTTTTAATACTTTCTCACATGATGTAATAAGTGGTGCTCAGAGCTTAAGGGTTTTTAAAACTGGAAAACGCTCTAAGTGACATACAGTGCGGACCGAGGACTATTGACAGGGGAGTGAAATGGCTCGACGCCAAGGGCTGGTACTTTGTTGTAGGCCGTTGCCAGATGAGTTGGGGGGCTTTTTGTAGGACATTTGAGGGTTATTCATTATTTAGCCCTCATG